>NW_012150507.1:1341335-1342366 GCF_000956105.1 Propithecus coquereli
TCAGTATTTTCTATTATTAATAAAATTATTGATAATCGTTTGCATGAAATTAGATAAATGTTTGGAATTTCAGTTAAATGAAGTATCTAAAGTCATCAGTGGTTTGAATTATTTTCCCTTGCCTATTTCGCTTCCAACAGTTTTGATCCAGTTTAAATCTTAATGAATGTAAGCCATGTTCCTGCCTGCTCTAGATTTTCTCTAGCTATAGAGGATGTTTCCAGGATAAATAACTTGCCAGAGGCCTCATGGCCTAAAGGAAAATCACAGCAGGACTAGTTTGATTTACTTAAATAAGAATGAATTTACTGCCTAGTCCAAATACTGAGACTTGACACATGGGACAAGGGGTGGATGGTTAGGCACGAGGTCTTGGAGTCGTCTTCCTTGCAAGGTTCTAAGTCTATTGAAAACAGACTGTCTTAATTATCTGTTCTTTTACTTAATTGAGGCTTATAAGAGCTTAATGGAGTTTGAAGAGCAAAAGTACCTCAATGTGCACAATAGGCTATTTGGAGTCATTTTTTTTAATGTGCCATCTAATGAGAAAGGCAGCTAACCACATCTAAGTTCTCTGTGTGAGACAGAAGGAACTGAGAGTGCCGAGACAGAGGCAAAACTCTCGTAAAGTAGGCTGAAAGAAAATATAGACATAGTGACTGATGATAGATTTATTACTTAAGTAAGTAACGACAACTCTATTTTTCCAAACCATTCAAAAGCATAATACTGGCTGTGTTGAACCATATGTGCAAACATTGATGGTAATTCTGATTCTTTTTTTTTTTTTTTGAGACAGGATCTTGCTCTGTCTCCTAGGGCTAAAGTGCATAGCTCACTGCAACCTCAAGCTCCTGGGCTTGAGCGATCCTCCTGCCTCAGCCTCCCAAATAGCTGAGACTACAGACAGTGACCACCATGCCCAGCTAATTTTTCTATTTTTTTGTAGAGACAGGGTCTCACTTTTGCTCATGCTAGTCTTGAACTCCTGGCCTCAAGTGATCCTCCTGCCTCGGCCTCCCAAAGTGCTC
>NW_012150507.1:1344131-1345033 GCF_000956105.1 Propithecus coquereli
TATATTGTGAGTACGTACGTGAATGTCTCATTAATGAGGATGTTGTATTGGTTAGTTCCATGAAAAATAGAAGAATGAACTGCCAAGAATTCTACCAACACCGAGTGTCCTCAAAAGTACATATTCCTTAAAAAATATTTTATACGTATGTGCTTTAAACTAAGTAACATGTAAATGTCCAAAATCATATTACCAGATTTCAAAATATGTACATTCAAAGAGTAGCTCATCCCAAATTGGAGCTATGAGTAGATGTAAGGAAAGAACATTTGTGGAGCGGACCATTTCAGACCCCCAGTTCCAGAGTGAAACAACTACATAAGATCATTCCTGTGTTGTTTCCCTCATCCTTAAAGAAAAAAAATTCAAGTTCATCAATTCGATGTGATCTTTTCACAGTGAATACATATACGCAGTGCATGAAATTATTTTGAGTTACTGTAAAGCCAATACTGAATTCAGGACACAATCTGATATCTAGCTTCATAATTCAAGTTGCGTTCATATTTCAAGCATTCGGCTTGATTCTGCATTTGCTATTCATGAGATCCTGGGCTCCTGAAAGTCATTCAGATATAGAAGCAATCCTGATGACTGGGTCACTGCATCTGGACAAACTGTAATCATGCTTTGTAATCTGTCAGCGGGGAACATGAAATTACTGGCATTATATAAAAAGGGCATCGCAACGGAAACGGGTTTGCATAGACACAGTGTCATTTGTGAATTCTTTGAAGTGTGGCATGCAAACAAAAAAAGTAGAACTATTTATAGATCTACACCTGCAGAATCTAGCTAATTGCAAAGCTTTAAGGCCTCTATTTCCAATAAAATTCTGTATTCATGCTCTGCTATGGTGAGGAAGAACACTTGTAACCCTTTCTTGTCTTTTTCTTTTCATT
>NW_012150507.1:1349830-1351587 GCF_000956105.1 Propithecus coquereli
TACCTCAGCCTGCCTAATAGCTGGGACCATAGGCATGCACCATCACATCCGGCTAATTTTTAAATTTTTTGCAGAGACAAGATCTTGCTCTGTTGCCCAGGCTAATTTCAAACTCCTGGGCTCAAGTCATTCTCCCACTCTGGCCTCCCAAAGTGCTGAGATTATAGGCGTGAGCCACCGTGCCTGGCCCCAGAGATTTAATTTTAATGTTTATTTATCCCACCTTGGATTACTGGTGAATTTAGCCCAACTCTAACCTATTTCTGTTTTTAAAAATAGAGATCGTAATAGTGTTTTTGTTTCCTGAATCCTTAAGGGATGATGTTGCTATATTTCACCTGATAGCTATTTAGAACGAAGGACCCTATTATATGTCTTGGATAAACTTACTTGATTAAAATGTTTTTCCCTACCCACTAATACACACAAACACATACACATATGCAATTGTATCTGCTGATATTGTTTTAGTTATCAACCGCTGCATTAAAAAACACACCTCAAAACTTAGTGGCTTAAAATAACTTATTATCTCTCACTGTTCTTGTGCTCAATTGGGCAGTTCTTGCCGTGAGTTGCATGTGACTTTGCAGTTAGATGGTGGCTAGGGCTGGTGTCATATCAAGGTCTCACTAGGTTGGATGCACAAGATGCTGGACTTTCAGGTAGCTTGCCGTTGATTGACGTGTCATCTCGGCGCTCAGCTGGGGCTATTGACTAGAGTTCCTATCTTACACATGGCTTCTTCGTGTGGTTTGGTCTGCTTGAGTAGCATGGTGACTGGGGTCTGAACGCGAGTGTTGTAAGAGGCAGGATGTGGAAGCTACTGGGAAAAGGCACAGCGAGTCTTCCATTGTCTTCTATTTATCAGAGTGGTCGAAGCCCAGCCAGAATCAAGGACAGGGACATAGACAGCACCTCTGGGAGGGGTGGCTTTAATCTGCCACATATATGTTACTATGGCGGCTGCATGTTTTTCTCTCGGCATATCAGGGAACATGCATCTGCTCTTAGTTTTCACATAGAAAAAGTACTTGTTCTTTCAGATTTATGAAATACAGGAAAATCTTTCACTTTGAAAACTAGTTACCTGTTTTCTATTTTTGTATAATACATTCTATTTAAATAACCAACTCTTAATATAAATAACATATACTAAGTGATGTGATTTCATGGTAGACAACAAAAACTAAATGTTAAATATTTTTCGAATATATAGTAATGTAATAAAGAACAAAAATAATTACTCATAATTGTTCTATACTGAGAAAACTAAATGGTTTGGTGTTGTTCCTGTTTTCTATGCATGTGTGGTTTATTTTCATAAAGTTGACATTGAATTGTATAAATAGCTATGCACCTTAATGTTATGTCATGAGACTGTCCTCAAGTTATTAAATCATCTACAAAGGCATGATTCGTAATATCTTCACAATATTCCAGCCTATAGGTGTGTGGGTTTTTGCTGTTTCCCCACGTATTCTGACATATGGCTAACTTCTTTTTTTTTTTTTTATTTCAGCATATTATGGGGGTACAGATGTGTGCCCGTCTGATTTTATTCTGATGGTGGTTAAAAGAAAAGGAAACCCTCATGTCTGGGCTTTGTTTTGCTTTTTAATATTTAGGGTTAAGAATGAAATTTGGTGAGTTAATCTCTACTCACCCAAACGCCATATGTGTGAGATGTTACTGTAGCATGCTTTTTTGTTTGTTTGTTTTCAGCATATTACGGGGATACAAATGTTTAGGTTACA
>NW_012150507.1:1351637-1352963 GCF_000956105.1 Propithecus coquereli
TGTGCTGGTTCATGGCACTACCTGAGCTGTACTCAAAGTTGTTCTTCCTAATTCCTTCATGTGGAACATACTATAGTTACTTGTTTTAATTTTGATATATCAGACTTTTAGAGCTGCCTATCAAAACTCAGTGACATGGAAGTGGCAGAGTATCTGGATGTCAGGTTCTCTGACATCCAGTTTGAGAACCACTAATGCGTAAATTGGAAGGAAAATTCATGGACATATTGTTGTGTGTCCCTCCCACACTCCTTCCTCATGTCAGAAACTCCTTTCTTGCCCTTAGAAGCAGCTCTTCCTCCTCAGAGAGTATAATGAAAACAGAGCAGGGACGTGGGAAGATTGACTCATTTGCCACAGAGAACAAACATATGCATATACATAAAGATAGAAAGATGTCTACATGGCATAAATGGGGTCACAGAAAATGACAATCCAACTAGATTGAGTTAGTTAATTTATGTCCACCGTCAGATCTGAGCTATCTGTGGAAATCAGGGATAATAATTAGTGATTTAATTTTTAATTAAAATATACTAGCACCTGCCATTTTTAAGGACATGAAAAAATTAATCTTAATCTTTGCTTTCAGGGAATATGGAGCCATTGATGATGTAGATATTGATCTACATATTGATGTTAGTTTTCTTGATGTAAGTATATTAACATACAATATGACTGGTACATGTAAGATACATATTTTTATTATAGAGAGAAATTTAGGTTTTGGTTATCTTATAATACTATTATATATTGACTATTAAAGTGATTTGGGAAGAAATACTGTGACTTGTCAAAGACACAGAGATTGTGTATATTTTTTCTTTTGCCTTGATTCTTTAAATATATTCTTAAATTTATGGGCTCTCACAGTACTTCATTATATCTTAAGTTCAGTTTTAGTTTTCACATGTAGAAGGTGAAAATTAAGAGTACTTTGGCCTTCATTTCACACAACAGTGGGTTTGGGGATCATTTATAGGCCTTCATAATTTAAGCGTTTTTTTAACATAAGTTTTTAAAGTTTTTTTAAATTTTGAACTCTAGAAATGACTAATTCATCTTTTAAATATATTTGCACAGGAGGAGATTGCTGTGGCTTGGGAAGTAATTCGAACAGAACCTATAATTGTTCGACTGCACTGTTCACTTACACAGTATTTAAATGGCCCAGGTTTGTTTTATTTCTCTATTTATTATTTTGAATATTAAATTAGCTGTGCACTGTGCCTTAAGCAAAATAAGTGTTCATTTGGTAATTCTGAGCATAAGTGCTAAGTACCTTTATAATCATTTAAATAAGCTTGCATCCTAAGATGGTTTATT
>NW_012150507.1:1355309-1357445 GCF_000956105.1 Propithecus coquereli
CTTATCTATTGTTTCTTTTTTGTCTCTAAATTTATATATTTAACAATTTGTCAACCAAGGAAACTTGAGAGTTATACTTTGTTTTTTCATACCTAGGAATGATGTTTTCTTTTGTGGATGAGACAAACTTGATCAAGTAAAATTTGTGGGGTCATGATAGTTTTAATTTGTGTCTTAAGTGTTTTAACTTTTTTCATTTGTAAGTACTCTATTTTGGTTTGTTTGTGGTTTCTTGTGTACTTGTTGGACTATTTTTTCTTCTATTCTCTTTTTGAGACAGAGCCTTGCTCTGTTGCTTCAGGTAGAGTGCAGTGGCGTCATCATAGCTCACTCCAACCTCAAATTTCTGGTCTCCAGTGATCCTTATGCCTCAGCCTTCTGAGTAGCTGGGACTAGAAGTGCAGGCCACCATGCTTGGCTAATTTTTCTATTTTTAGTAGAGATGGGGTCTCGCTTTTGCTCAGGCTGGTCTCGAACTCCTGAGCTCAAGCAATCATCCCACCTTGGCCTCCCAGAGTGCTAGGATTACAGGTGTGAGCCACCGCTACCAGCCTATTTTCTCTTCTCCTTGATATTATCTTTTCTATATTTATTTTGCTTGGTATACCTAGGTCTTAATTCACCTCAAGACAATTTTATGTAATTATTTATTGTTCCTTCTTAACCTGCTAGTCGCAATATGCAGATTGGATTCAATTCCTTTGTCCTCTGTGTTGTTTTTCATTTCTCTCATTCTTTCATCCTTCACGTCTGAGAACTTTGTAAGTTTTTTCCAATCTGTCTTCCATTTCATTAAGTGATATTTTTTTCATGATTCAGTCTTGAATATTCCCATTGTATTTTTAATTTGGCCACATTCTTTACTGACTCCATATTATTCCCTCTTTATCATCAAAATTATTTTCATTCTATTTGTTCAATATCTTTTTGAATTTTGTTGTGAACATCAATCAGTAATTGCCCAAGATTTATCATTTTATTCCTATAGATAGAGTTTCATTTCCCTAAATATTATATTCAGGCAGGAGTTGAAATGTACTTCTTACAGAAATTAGTGTGATTTATGTATAATTTCTTCCACTAAGAAGAGAAAAGAAAGAGAATTCTACATTCATTCTACTTCAGATTCAGCAGTTTTGAGATCTGACAGTTGGAGGGGGTGGGTGGGAACTCTGTTGGTGTCCCACCCTGATCCCATCAGACACTTGTCCCAGCCCTTGCTCCTCCCGTCCCAGCTCCTGCACACTTAGCTGCTGAGGCTCACACTGGAGACCTTCAGTAGATTATCCTTAGACAAAGGGGCTTTCTCTTTCCTGGGGAGAGCAGGGTAAGTACTTGGCAGTTCTTCACTTTCCCCTCATCTTGTAGATGTGACTGGTGTGGGTGTGCAATGGCCTAGCTACTCTGCCTCAAGGCTGGACAAACTCCGAGGTGTAATTTATGCTCCACTTTTACCCACAGGATGGGGCTGAAGCTGGGACTTTACCTGAATTTGCACCCCTGCCTGGCTTCTTTCCTTTTCCTGTCCTTCTCCCCCTTCTCACATCCTCTTATTGATTTCTTCTGAGAGCAATTCTTACTAAATTATTTGCTCCCAATCTTTAGTCAGAGTCTGCTTCTGAGAGAACTTGACCTCAGATGGTGGGTCAGGGCTCAAGAAGGAGGTGAATATCTTCTTAGGCCCTGCCAGGACAACCCTTTGCTTCCTGCACCGCCAGTGCCCGAGGGAGCTGCCCCAGAGTCTGTTCTCTGCTTCATGGTTCATTTGCTCCCTATTTTGCGAGGTGTCGGTGGTGGTTGGCTTTCAGCATCGGCCTCTTTCATAGAATGAGGAGTTTTGCACCAGCCCTTCAGGGTTTCTTAAGCTTGATTCCATCTGCTGTATTTATAACAAAATTTGCTGGAAGTTTCTCACCTGGGGATGGAACTACTCCAAGTTTTTGGCTCTTTTGCTGGTTTTCTTCTGTTTCTGTTATGCACAGGTTATGATGGTGTTTGTGCAACAGTATGTAGTTATATTACCATCTTGCTAGTAAAATTCTCCAAAAGGTTATTTTTTTCTTGTTGAAAATTTGAAGAAAAATATGATTTAAAATGCACAGAAACCTGTAATAAATGACTAGAACTAGAGACGTT
>NW_012150507.1:1359449-1371295 GCF_000956105.1 Propithecus coquereli
CCAATAAATGTTATTCTTATATGTGCACTTAGGTGTTGATCAATGAAACCAATTTTCTGGTGAGTACGTGTGGTGCTTATTTTTCCATTCTTGGGATACTTCACTTAGTAGAATGGGTTCCAGCTCTAGCCAGGAAAATACAAGAGGTGCTATATCACCATTGTTTCTTATAGCTGAATAGTACTCCATGGTATACATATACCACATTTTATTCATCCACTCATGTATTGATGGGCACTTGGGTTGTTTCTACATCTTTGCAATTGTGAATTGTGCTGCTATAAACATTTGGGTGCAAGTGTCTTTTTTATAGAGGGTCTTTTGTTCTTTTGGGTAGATGCTCAGTAATGGGATTGCTGGATCAAATGGTAGATCTACTTGTATCTCTTTAAGGTATCTCCATATTGCTTTCTACAGAGGTGGCACTAGTTTGCAGTCCCACCAGTCATCTTTAAAAAAAAAAAAAACAGAAACACAATTCTTCTGAGTTTTCAAAATGTTAGAAATTTTTATTCATTTTTGAATTTTGATAGCCCTGGATTTGGGACAGGTGAGAGTGGAATGATGTCTACTCTATTCCTCACTCTCTGAGGATTGAGGTGTTCTTAGGAAAGGAACTAATTGTTTGGTGAGACTAACATCAAATTCCATATGTTCGCATGTATGCTTGCATCCCAGAGCGATGACCAACACAGGGAGTGAGGTAATTTGGGGAACCATTTTGGTTTACAGTGTGGGGCAGGTGTGATCTGAGAAGGTCCTATGGGCAAAAGTCTTTGCTATAGTTACCTGCTGTCCCTACTGCTGCTGTGAATGGCAGTAGCCGAGCTCCTATATAATGCCATCCTTTGAACACAAGTTTCCATCCCCTTTCACCTAATTAAAATATCATCCAGCATTCTTCTCCTTCCTGTACTATTCATTTCTCTTTTTCTCCCAAAAGATTCCCACCAGCAAGGACTGCTATCCTCAAACAAAACAAAACAAACAAAAAAACCCTCTTGACCTCAAATCCCTCTTCAGTTGGGACCCAGATACTAACTGCTTCCCTTGACTGTTAAATTTCTTGATTAGATTGGTCTCTAGTAGTCTACTTCATTTTCTTTCCTCTTTTCTCTCCTCAAATCCATTCAAGTCTGGTTTTGGGCCCATCATTTCACACGCATTGCTCTTGTCATTGTCACCAGTAACTTCAATATTGCCAAAATTCCCTGTGACCAACTTTGAGTCCTCATCTTGATTGACTTAACAGTACTTGATAACAGTTGTTTACCTCCTTGAAAAAGTTCTTTGAATTTGTGTCCAGATCAGCAGTGCTCTGGAATCTTCCATTCTCCTGGCCATTTTTTCCAGCCTTCTTTGCTGACATAGCCATACTTTCTCTCTCCTCCATATACACTCACAAAGTGCCTTTAAATACACATATATTCTGGTGAATCCAAACTTACATCTGTAGTACAATCCTCTAACCTCGATGCCTAAGTGTTGGGCTTCTCTATCCAACTGCCTACTTAATTTTTCCATTAGAATGTCAAATAAGCATCTCAAATTTAAAATAGTTGGATAACCGATCTTCTCCATCTCTCCAGACCTGTTTCTCCTGCAGTCTTTTACATAACAGGAGTTGGTAAGTTCATCCCTATCGTTGCTCAGGCAATGATCCTTGGATTCGTCCTTGATTCCCCTTTTTCCCACTCCTCAAATCAGTCCATCAGCAGAATCTGTCAGCTTTCCTAGAAATATGAATCCAAAATGTTTATCACCTCCACGGAGCCAAGCCCTATAATTCTTGCCTCATTTCCTGCAATAAGTTCCTGACTGATTTTCCTATTTCTTCCTTTGCCCTTTTGACAAGTTGATCCTACACAGCCCCACCCATGGTCCTTCCCTGCTCCCAGCCCCTGGCATACCTTTTTCACTGTCCAGCTGGAACATGTACACATATCTTGTCTTCAGGGGCATTGCCCTTGTCATTTCCTCTGGCGGGGACGCTTTTCTTCCTGTTCATAAGTGTCGAATGTTGAAACCTGTGCTCACATAACCTGCAGCCCCATACCATTCCCCTTCTTTATTTTTCTCTAGAGACTTTACTACCCTTTAGCGTTGTATCTATTTTCTTACCTGTTTTTCATCTGTCTCCTTCCACTGACTGCAGGTCATGGGGGCAGAGATATCTGAGTGTGTGTGTTTTTACTCTTCCAGCTATAGTGACTGGCACAGGGGCACCCAAGAAATACTCTAAACTGTTGAGTAATAAATGATGAGTGACTTTTTTGAGAGAAGTTATTAATTTCATAAACATTATAGTTATGGACTTAAAGATGAGAGGAGATATATACAGTGAAAAGTAAGTCTCCTATGCCTTACCCTCAGCTCCCATTGTTTTACTCTAAAAATGGTGTATGTATATACAAACATGTGTCTCTAAAAAATAGCGCACTGTCCTATACGTGGGTATTTAAGCCGTTGCTTATTTTGGAGATCATTCTTCATCATTACACATATTATATATTGACATATACATATATTATACATTAATATATACTGACCAACCATGATCTCTTTTATATATAGCATAAATAGCAATGTATAGGACTGTGTGTACACTATTTTTAAGGGTGTGTGTATGTGTAGACACATATATATACTAATACTTAACCTTTTTTCCTGGCTGATGGTTGAGTTTCAAGTCAATATTTGACTGTGATTTTTTTTCTTTTCCAGTGCCCACTGTTGATGTCTTTCAGATTTCCACAAAAGAACGATTTGGATTGGGACATCAGCTAAAAAAGTGAGTTTGCCAAAATGGATAAAAGTAAATTTCTGTTAAACAGAACTGAGTTATTGTTTTGCTTTCTTTTAAAAAATGTTTATTTTATAAGAGCTTTTTGAAGCGAGTGCCTCAGGAGAGGAAATCATCCTGGTGTTAGGAGCTGCACTGATAGTTTAGTTACCAGAGCTCACTTACCTGCCTGGGCCAGGGTCCTATTTGTTACCCTAGATCCACTGCCTTCCCACCAATACCCGGCACCCCACCTGGAGGGACTGGCCTGTGTGGACGCAGATTCCTGTGTCTCTGTGCTCCGAATGTGACAAGCAAAGGGAAGAGGAGAGTAAGATGGGAGTACTGTTGCCCGGGTTTCCTCCCTAGGAGGTCATTTTGAGCTGACTAGTCCTTCAGCTGAAGCTTCCCGTTCTGCCCCAGGCTGCAGCCTTTGCAAGACTTTCTTACTAGGTTCTATCAATGGTTCTGCCTGCCTGTTCCTTGGGATCTAGAGGTGGTAAGAGTTTAGCAGCTACTAGCCTTGGGCTACTGAACTATCCCTACTTCCCGTGTCTATACTTTTGAAACACTCCTTTTGTAAATAAACTCTTTATTTCCTGTTTGGACCCTGACTCACTCATACAATGACTTGGCTTATCTCTTATAAATGGACTTGGTTCTTTAAAAATATAATATATACATAATTAATTTGAATAGGCAGATACATTCTTCTATATGTCATTATTAGCTCATATGACATTGCATTTATGTAGTCACTAGGATTCTGGCATACTATGGTATTTTTAATAGACTTGAAATAGAAATAAATGATAATAGGTTTTGAGCATCAGGAAAAGATGAATGCTGCTCTTGTGTATTGCCTCATAAAATCTCACAAAGGCTTATTGATAGTTTTTCCACTGTTCAACTCTAATTTGCTTTTGTTTTCTGGTCTTAAAATCTATTTTATATAAAAATCCATTTTTTAAAGACAGAAAAAGTAAACACTGATAGGCTAGCCAGATACAGTGGCAGCAGAAAGAAATGGCATCTTAGAGTAGAAAAAGAACACCGATAAATTATGAACACAAAAATTCCCTTTAAACTTTTTCTAAAATCAAATGATCACTGTTGTGATCCAAGGCATAGACCTTTGAGGCCCATTGGCCTGTGGTTTGGTATGGATCCAGAGTGCTTACCATGGTTTTCCCTGAAGAAAATAATGATGCTGCCCTCGTGTTTCCCTTTGGTGACCTTCCATGCAGAGGGAATATGGTTTTCTCTTTAGATACAGAGTCTAGATGGGCCTCGACCTTTCATAAGAGGACATAAAACTACCCCCATTGAACTGACTTTTAAAACGTAGGCACATACCTCAATTAGCCAAGGTCAGAACATAGATAGTAAATTCTATAGTTATTAAAATATCTGCTTTAAGAATTTGTATTTATGGAGAATCCAAAAAAATTATTTATTCTTCTGAATCTGCAAATTTAACTTAAATGTAAATTTATCAAGAGAGACCATTAGAGAACTGTATACTTAAACACAGGTGTTAGGCCCTTCATAATGATGCAGTCTACATGTTCACTTTTATTTTAATGAATTTTAATTTGGCATCATATTTTGGTCTATTGAGCAATGGTGTAAGAGAAAACACGCTGAAGATATCTATTTCATTTACTAAGTAAAGAACTTATTGAGGTCATTTTGTGTGATGTAGGAAGCCTCATATGTGATACCTAGGGTTGTACATGTCATGGAGTTCCAGAATTGTTTCAAGTTTTTATGGCTTTAAATTGAATCGGCATTGCTCATATATGAGTTGCGCATAGACCACATTTGAAAGAAACAAAATTCTTGTAAATCCCCAGTGTTGAATTTAAAGATGTGCAAATATGAAATTAGGTAATAAACCCTTAGTGTTTAGAATTCTTGCTCTCTAAAGCTAAATTTAATTTATAGTGTATGTTTAGCATAGTATATTATGCACTGTTTTCTTATGAGGACTCACAGGAGAAATTTTCTCAGTTTTCCATTCTAATATTAGGTCAGCTTTTCCAATGCAGTTAGTTTTATTTTTTTGATTGGATTTTATTTCCTGCATCGAGCCCGTATCTTAACAAGTCTTGAAGATGATCATGGAACCTGCCTCTATATTATGCCATGCAAGTTGGGTACCACCTGACCTTGCCACATTTTTTTCCTGCGATTTTCCCCTCACCAATTTCCTCCCTTGATTTTAAGTTGTTTTCCTTTATGTACTTTTGTATGCCACTTAAGAACTTTTTAAAAAAAATTGTGGTGGGGTTAATCAAAACAAGATAAGAATTACAAAAGCAAAAAAGTCTTGGAATAAATAGCTTTCTATTCATAATAGCTTCTAAGTACATTATATGGGCTCAGAAAAAGAAACTATGTATATAATTGCGACCCTGACAAATTAAAGAAAGCTGTGCTGTGTTCACTAAGTACCAAGTAGAATATGTAGTAGATTTAATTAATATTCCCATTCAAATGATTAATGTTTTCAAAAAGTTACTTGCTTTTGGGGATAAATTTTAGCTCTATGGAAAGTTTGTTAATGTGGACTAGAATCTTTTTTAGATGATCCTGATATATTTAAGTTTCCTTAATTATAATTAGATTTGGCTGTGATCCTTAAGGTTCTTTCTGGTCTAAAATTACAGAATTTTAAAAATCCTGTCTCATCCTCTCAATAATTTATAAGAATAAACTGAAATATAAAGAGGTTATTTTCCCAGAAACATACAGCAAGTTAGGAAAGCAAGTTTAGAATCTAGGCCCTTAGTTATTGCTTAGGTGTGTTTTTAGTAAATAAGAGACACTCATTTATCTTTTATTCTGGTGTGTTTTGGGTGGGAGAGTGGTCTTAACAACAATAGCAGCAGCAAATGCTTATGCAGCACTTATTATATGTCAGCCACTTAGAAAAGTGCTCAACCTGTATTATGTCACTTAATCTTTACAACAACCCTATTAAGCAAGTATTGTTATTATCACATTTCCTAGATAATGAAACTGAGGCCCAGAGAGGTCAAACAACTTGTTTAAGGTCACATAGCAAGAAAATCATAGAGCCAGAATTTGACTGCAGGTCGACAATTTTGATCTGCACACTGATCTTCCTTTCATATAATCCTAGATATCTTTTTTCTTGATATCATATATGAAATGTATGTTTGACATTGAATGAATATTCAGAGAATGTGAAGTCAAAAGAGTCTAAAAGAAAAATTACTTCCATATTTTCTTATAGCTGACCTGAAACGGATGCAATCATCAGTATCATACAGAGTATCTGTCATTCAAAGGTTGAGCATATCGTACATAGACAATGGAAATAATCTTGAACTTCATATGGTTTTATGCTGAGTTTGCATAGCTCAAACTTGTGTTTAAAGGGGGGAATATATCACAAATCTCTAGTGTTTCCTTCAATACGTACAACATAAAATTAGGCATCAATTTTTCATATGTAGTGTTCTACACTTAGAAAACCAAATTCAATTTACAACTTAAGTGCAAATCAAATAAAACACTCAAAATTCAAATTAATACCATTAATTCAATCTGATGGATAATGTTGTTTTGCTGAAACTGTTTCACCCCCACAGTTTGAACATAATACTGGCTTCTCTAGCGCATCGTTCTTTTAAAATTAGCATGAAGAAAATCATGATGTCATTCATATGTATTTGACTTTCTCTATTTAAACTACCCTGAAACCTTTATTTGCATAGCTGGTTGTGACATCGTCTGCTCTTCACTTGGTGCTAATGTATAGTTTAGCTTGAAATCTTATTTTTCTTCTTTTTATCATCAGCCAGCGGCAATGGTAATAGTTCTCCGCACCAGCACAGTAGTAAACACAACTCAAATGTGAATACTGACATTTCTTAGTGGCTGTATGACGAGGAGGTACTTGTTATACTAAATGTGCTCATATGTATTCTTTAGATTACTACTGAAATTAAACACATTAAATGTCCTATAAGGTAATTCCTTTTGAATCCAAGAATGTCTAGCAATCTGTGTATCCAAGTTGTTGGATTACTGATTACTGATTTTAGATGTTGAAAGTCAGATTTTAGAATGCTAATGTAATATGACAGAGGGAAAAATTTTCCCATTTTGACCTGTTACGGTTAGTTTTTTTGCTCCAATTAGCTTACCAAGATTAGGCAAACCCTTTCTTAGGAATGGTGCAATGGGATAGCAATTTTTTGTAGGAAGAAAATCTGACTCTGCTTGGTATGAATGGTGGTGTCAATGGGGATTTCAGATTAGGTACAGGGAGAAGTGATGATTCTAATAATATTACTACTTTTCAATCCTATTGAAATTATGGATGGAAAAAAACTTCGAACACAAATTATATAATAAAAAAATTCCCTTATCCTGAGCTCTGAGCAAATTTATTGCAAATTTGGAATCATGGCATCATTCATTACAGTTTTACTCCCTTTTTTCTCACCACTTCTGCTGCTAAAAGGATCCCAAATAATTCTGCATGTGACTGTTTCTTCTTCTGAACTCAACAAAACCAACAAAGAAAGGTTGGAGTAGTAAACCTAAGTGATATAATTTCTGGATATCTGAGTTAGTTTGTTAAGACCTGAACGGTCTTGAAGAATTTTATAAGGAATTTAATAATTGGCCTCACGCTGAGAGTCACATCTGTTCCTTTTGAGTAACATACATTATACATGTGAAAACTCTTATTTGACAATAAACACACCCAACTCTTGTCCCTTTTATCCAGGCTAACTTGTGCAGATTTCGTCCTTATCTTATTTGTGAAATGTGTGGGATAATCGCTACCTGCTGAGGGTGCTCTGAAAATTAAAGAGAAAAATGTATATGTATTAATAATGTTCCTATTTGCTCTCTGACATATTGTAACTAGTAAACAAATGGTAGTTACATTTTCCTATAAAGAAGCAATCTGTGTTAGAAATAACTGAAAAAAGCATGAAAAACAGGCAGTGCTGAAGTGATTTTTGAAAGAAAACCAAAATGTTTAATTTATTGCACACCTTTAATATTTAATTGTAAAATTTTATATCTACTTAAATATCGGTGTGGGGGACCTACATCCACTGCCGCTTTTAAGGTGGGATACAGAAAAGCCATCCCAGCCTGACCTGTCTCAGAAAACAGTGCTGTGTTGAAGTTCACAGTTGACTTTCCGGAATTCTTTACCATAAAGCACTGATGAAGTAATCTTGACATAGAAAATCTTGAGATTAAGAGTTACCAAATTCTTGACTTATGATAGTAACTAAAAATTGTAAGAATATCCAAATTTTAAAAAAAATAGCATATTTAAAGGTAGGTGGGCTGTACTGAAGGTACAATTTGCTGACCACATATTTCTACTTGGAGCCAATTTTGCATGTTTGTTTTTATGTGTAATTTTACAGTTTTATTTTGCTTTCCTTTCCATGAAGAAAAATACAGAAGCAAATCAAGTAAAAAGAAATTGGTTGGCTTTACTTGTATCTTAGTAAATAACATCAGTCAGTAACACAATTTTTTAAAAAATCGTATTTCCAGGATGAACAAAAGAATGCAGAATTGTTTTTGCCACTCCAGCTAAAGTTGTTGATCCTGAAGGCTGTCCTTATAATTCTCTTTGTATCTTTGCTCTTCTGTCACTTCTTCTGTCATTAGGATTATTAATTATATCAAGTTATATTATAATTTAACTATGTTAATAATTAGTAATTATTATCATTTACTGTGACATAATTAGTCACAGTAAAGGCCTGGTAATTTGATATATGATGCTTTCCTTCAGATGAAAAATCTTGTATGATTCTTAATTAGCATCTCACTGACTACTGTGTGTTTGTTTTCCTTTGATAAATGCATTCTCTACATAATAAATACAGAAATATTTGTTGAAATTACTTTGGAACTGTGATAACAGAATTACTTTTGGGTTGACAGAATCATGCAGACATTTGTTACACAACAGTGGAAACAGAGCAAAGAAAAATCCAATTGCCTGCACAATAAAAAGTTGTCAGAGAAGAAAGTGAAGTCTCCCCTGCATTTATTTTCTACTTTGCGCAGGTTGGTAACAGGCAACTTCATCATTGTCTTACCAAATGCTGAGCATGGATACTCCATGCTTTGAGCATTCTTTCTGTAATCTGGGCATCTGTTTATTTGCTTTGTGACTTCAAAGAAAGCACTGATTTACATGTATTCCATCAAAAATACATATATTCATCACTATGTTTAGAGTTTTTATTTCTTTAACATTGGTTGAATTTACTAAAACTACATTCTTTGTTTCCTAATCACATAGAGTTTTCTCTATAAAATTAGTTCCCTATAGGGTTCTGGGATAGATAGGAGGAGGGAAAAAAATCTTAGAATTTTTTTTTTTTTTTCCGTCTTTGCTTTTCAAGAAAAATGGGATTCAAGTCCCATGATCATTCTGCAGATACATTTGATTTCAGGCTGTATTAAAATGAGGTGGTAAAATATTACAGCACAGTTGAGTTTCAGCTTGACAAGTGTTCTCTGTGGTATGTTTTATCCATGATTTGCCGTGTATTAATCGTTGTTCCATTTTGAAGGTCGCCAAGTTATCCTCCCCCTGGTTGTGGTAAAAGCAAATCCAAACTGAAATCCGAGCAAGATGGAATCTCTAAAACACATAAGCTGTTACGGAGGACTTGTTCCAGCACAGTCAAGACTGATGACATGTGCGCCACAAAGTCACACAGGACCTTTGGTCGCTCCCTGTCCAGCGATCCCAGGGCTGAGCAGGCGATGACAACAATTAAATCACACAAACTCTTGAACCGTTCCTGCCCTGCAGCCGTTAAGCAAGAGGACTGCCTCACTCTAAAGTCGCATAAACTATTGACTCGATCTTGTTCTGGAGATCCACGATGTGAGCACAACACCAACCTAAAGCCCCACAAACTGTTAAGCAGGTCTTACTCCAGTAATCTCAGAATGGAAGAATTATATGGACTGAAAAATCACAAATTGCTTAGCAAGTCCTACTCCAGTGCCCCCAAGTCATCCAAAACTGAGCTTTTCAAGGAACCTAACGCGGAGAGCAGGAGGCTCTCTCTTACCTCAGGGCTTATTGGTATCTTAACACCATCTTCATCTTCATCTTCCCAGACTGCTGTGCGTAAATATTTTCATCTTGAGTTCTTAAATGTTAGCTAAGGTGCAGTAGAATTTGTTTTTTTTGTTTTTTTTTTTTTGGTAAGATCTGGTGGAAGAAAGAAGCAAAACTTTTTTTGTTTGTTATTTGTTTTAATCTACTGCTTTTTTCTTTTTTGATATTGTTTTGCATACCAGATATTTGCAAGTGGCACTGAAATGTCAGTTTTGATTCTGAAAAAATAAACGTAGCTATTTATTGGAGGTCCAGTCCAAATTCCTATCACAGTAATAAATGCTCCTAAAAATGAAAGGAAGTCAATTGGATTCACAAAGCCTTTCCTTCTAAGCAAGCATGTAATTTTAATGTTTTATTAAGCAGGTTGATCTAATCTCTGGTTTTCTCACATGAGTAGTAGGAGGACCATGTTTTTCTTGCAATTAAATTAAGGGTCATCTTCCAGTTATACATAAGAGGAGAATTTTGGCCATGCATATTATTACCTGTGGAAAGAAGCAGCTTTTACAGCTATTTCCCAGAGCCTCACTTGAAATTGTTCTTAGTGTCCATTTTATATAGAAGCTGTTTTTTGGAAACATATGGGGGCCAGGAGCTGACTGTATTAATAACTAAGTCCTTTTGGTGATATTTATTCGAAATCAGTCTTACACAAAATTTACCAATAGAGTGATTGACATTATAGCCAATTTCAGGTGAAGAAATAGGCCTTTTTCTGTATATTATTTGCATATTGAAAATAATTGCTACAAAGTTTTGTTTCCTTTTACTAAATGTGTGTGTGTATGTTGGAGGTGCGTATTTACCTCTAACCATTCATGTGGATACACCCAGCAACAGATGAAATTGAAAAAAATAAGATACTGCTTTCAGACAGTATTGTTATTCTTATATAGATTTATTTCTATAATTAAAATGTAAATTGTACTGTAAAATTATATTTATTTTACAAAAATTTGAGTATGTTGATAATTTTTATGTGAATATCATACATATTCAAAGATAAGCTTTAAGGACATGGAGAAAATAATGTTGAACAACTACATGGTGGAATGTTCTCCAAGAAAGATAATTTCAGATATTTTGTGAAAGAGTCTTATGTGTCTTAATGTCCTCTCATATGACTGGGCATAATATTTAATACATATTTTGGTGTTGTGCCACTTTCAGTACCTGCCTAATATTTTCTTGGAGGAATAATTGCATCTGATTGTAAAATAAGATTGAAGTACTCTAATGAAGAGGAATGAGCATTTGCCGATGAGTAATGAGGAAACAAGTTTTTGTGTTAATGTAAAGATGACAATCATTTTTACTAGAGGATCAGAAATGAAGAATGCTATTTATTTGGTATAGGCAAAGATTGCAGTAGTAATGGCGGAAAGGGTATTTATAATAGAGTGAATAAAGAAATTCTAAAATATCAATGTCATAATCAGTGACTTAATTCATTTTTCATAAGATCTTAGAAAGATCACTTTTGTATTCACTGTTGCAAAAAGTAAAAGCCTGTAATTTATACATATTTCAAATTAAAAAGTTATTTTGTTTTTTTACTTTGCTTTTTATAGCCAAATGGTGCAAAATGCATTCCAATACGAGACCGTGGCTTCCTAGTGCAGGTATGAGCCCAGACTCCATCCATTGTAGAAATATTTTCGAATCATTTATGAGTTCGACTGAATACTTTCTCCTTATTGTTTTATTCAGACAATTGAGTTTGCTGAACAGCGGATCCCTGTATTGAATGAATACTGTGTGGTTTGTGACGAGCCACACGTGTTTCAAAATGGCCCTATGCTTAGGGTAAGTTCTTGTTGATGGAATGTTAGTGTTGATTTAGAATATAAATAAAAAGTTTTGAAATATAAAAATAAGTAAGTAGGTCGGGCGCGCTGGCTCACT
>NW_012150507.1:1372925-1375505 GCF_000956105.1 Propithecus coquereli
TATATTCTGAATACTAGATCCTTATGAGATATATGATTTGCAAATATTTTCCCCTATCCTGTGGGTTGTCATTTCATTCTCTTGATAATATCATTTGACGCACAAAAGTTTTTAATTTTGATGATGTCTTATTAATTTTCTCTTTTGTTGCTTGTGTTTTTTATGTCGTGTCTAAGGAATCATTGCTTCATTCACAGTCACGCAGATTTACACTTATGTTTTCTTCTAAGAATTTTATAGTTTATGTCTTATATTTAAGTTACTGATCCTTTTTGAGTTAATTTTTATATATAGTGTGAGATTGGGATCCAAATTTATTCTTTTGCATGTAGATACGCAGTTGTCCTAGTATCATTTGTTGAAAAGACTATTCTTTCTCTATTGAATGATCTTGGCACACTTGTTGAAAATCGTTTGAACATAGATGTATTGGTTTATTTCTGGACTCTCAATTTTATTTCCACTGATCTGTAGGTCTGTCCTGATGCTAGTACCACATTGTCTTGATTGATGTAGCTTTGTCGTAAGTTTGAAATCAAGAAGTGCAAATCTTCTTTGTTCTTCTTTCACAAGATTGCTTAGACTATTTGCAGCCCTTTGCATTTCTGTATGAATTCTGTGGTTAACTTGTCCATGTCTTCAAAAAAGGTAGTTGGAATTTTGATAGGTTTGTGTTATATCTGTAAGTCAATTTGGGGACTATTGTCATCGGCTATAGACTGAAGGTTTGAATCCTCCGAAAATTCATATCTTGAAATCCTAATTCCCACGTGATGGCACTAGTAGGTGGGGCCTTTGGAAGGGGATTAGGTCATGAGGGTGGAGCCCTCATGAATGGGATTAGTGCTTTTGGAAAAGAGATCACAGAGAGTTTTCTCACTCCTCTGCCATGTGAGGACACAGCAAGATCTATCTGTGTTCATACTGTGGTAGTGATCTATGAATCAGGAAGTAGGCCCTCACCAGACACAAATCGGCTGGCACCTTGATTTTGAACTTCCCAACCTCAAAAATTGTGAGAAATATTTGTTGTCTGTAAGCTACACGTCTATGATAATCTGTTAGAGCAGCCTGAATGGACTAAGACATCATCTTAATAATATTAACCTTTCCAATCCATGAACACAGGCTATCTTTCCATTTATTTAGGTCTTTTAAAGTTTCTTTCAATGCTGCTTTGTAATTTTCAGTATCCAAGTCTTGCACTTGGGAACATTTATTTTTAAGTATTTTATTCTTTTTTTGATGTTAATGTAAATGAAATTGTCATTTCATTTTCAGATTGTACTTTTCTAGTGTATAGATATAGAAATGATTTCTGCATGTTAATTTTGTATCCTGCTACTTTGCTGAACTTATTTATTAGCACTATTAAGTTATTTTCAGATTCTTTAATGTTTTTCTACATATGATTATGTCATCTGCAAATAGAGACAATTTTATTATTTCCTTTCAAATGAGTATGCTGTTTATTACGTCTCCTTACCTAATGTTGATTAGAAGTGGCAAGACCAGAAACCTTTATCTTGTGATTTTGGGCAAAAACAATTATCAGTCTTTCACTGTTACTGGATTTTTCATAGATGCACTTTGTCAGGTTAAGATGAACTCCCTTCTAGTTCTAGTTTGTTGAGTGTGTTTTTAATCATAAAAACATTTGTGTTTGCTTGTTTTTTTTTTTATATTTTCTGTGTCTCTTCATATGATCATTTTTTATTCTGTTAATGTGATATGTGACATTCACTTTTTATGTGTCAAATTTGTATTTCTGGGTCAAATCCTAATTGGTAAGTGATATAATTCTTATATGCTGCTGGATTCAGTTTGCAACTTTATTCGTGAGGTATATTGATGGGTAGTTTAATTTTCGTGTGATATCTTTGTCTACTTTCTGGGAGAGTTTGTGTCAGATTTTTGTTAATTCTTAAATGTTGGATAGGATTTTGCAGTAAACCATCTAGGCCTGGAAATTTCTGTTTTAGAGGTATTTTAATTTATGAATTCAATTTCCTTATTAGTTATGGGGCTATTCAAATTATGTATTTTATATTGGATAAAATGTGATAATTTTTGCTTTTGGAGGAATTGGTTCATTTTGTCCCAGATGTTATATTTATGTAAGTAGAGTTGTTTATTGGTATTCCCTTATTATCCTTTTGATATCTGTAAAGTTGCAGTGATATCCTGTGTTTCATTCCAGATGTTGAAAATTTGTATCATCCCCTTTTCTGTCTTAATCAGTTCTGTTAGAAACTTGTCAGTTTTATTTATCTTTTTGAAGAATGGACTCTCTTTCATTGAATTTCTCTGTTGTTTTTCCTCTTTCAATTTTATGTATTTATTTATTTATTTGTAACCATAATTGAAAGTGGGGGGTATTGATGTCTCCAACTATTACTGTTGAATTGTCTGTTTTTACCTTCAATTCTTTAAATATTTGATTCATGTATGTTGGGGAGATCTGTTGTTGGGAGCATATGTTTATAGATGTTACATCTTGATGTTTTGACCTTTTTTCAAGTCCTCCTTTGTCTCTAATGGCAATATTTGTCTTCATGTCTATTTTGTCTGATATTGATA
>NW_012150507.1:1376645-1378439 GCF_000956105.1 Propithecus coquereli
ATTATCTGTACATTTGCGTGATGGTGTCCCACAGATCTCCTAGGCTTTTTAAATTTATCTTCATTCTTTATTCTTGCTATTCCTTATGTTAGATAATCTCCATTGACCTATCTTCAAGTTCACTGATTATTTTTTCTGCTTGCTCAAGTCTGTTTCTATCAGTTATTATGATTTTCAACTTTTGAATTTCTATTTGACTCATTTTTATAAATTCTGTCTTTTGATATTCTCTATTTATTGAGACATTGTCTTTCCTTTAGTTATTTATAGTTTCCTTTAGCTCTTTGGACATTTTAAAAATAGCTAATCTAAAGTCTTTGTCTAGTAAATCCAGCATCTCTGATTTCTCTTGGACCCTTCCTATTGGTCACCTTTTTTCCTGTATATGGGCCTTACTTTCTTATTTCTTTGCATTCCTCATAAATTTGTGTTGAAAACTGGACATTTTGAATATAATAACGTGGCAACTCTGGGATTCAGATCTCAGCCAAACTTCCTTGACAGGCCTTACCCTTTACTTTCTGCTTGGACAGAACCTTAAGTTCAGGCAGAAGTTAGATTTAAGGCCTTCTAAAGCCTTTCTTGAGAATGCACACAGTCACGGGCAACCTCATGGCTTTCTGGATTCCCAGTAATATATGTGAGCTTTTCATAGTCCCTATGAACATCTCATTCCCCAGCTTTTTCTTCTAAGCTTTTTGTTTAGTCTATTGTTTGCCTTAGTTGTTATCTGTTGCCTCACATAGCAGTAGCTAAAACTTTTGTTGTAAATGTTTTCAGTTCCCACTCCAGGTATTAGGTTTAGTACTGGGTGCGCTCCATGTCAGGCAGAAATAAAGACAAGTGTTTTGAATTTATCGTCCAGATAGGTATTAGATCCAGTAATATCAGCTCTTTGTGAATGAATTCCATTCTGCTCCCTACAGCATTGGAAATGTAGGCTATTATTTTCAAGGCTACCACTGAGCTGAAGAATGGGAGATGGGACTAGGATAAGTTTAAGTGTCACAAATTCTGCAGTTCTTACCAAGATTTTAGCTGTTTGTCCTGAGTAAGCACTCCTTGGGTTACTGCAGGTTTTTAGTTAATTTCCAAAATACCAAAAAAGTTGGTTCAGACAATTTTTGTGAGTTTTTTTAAAAGGCTTTTATAAAAGGGTGGAAATTTGGGCTCCTTACTCAGCCATTTTTGCTGACGTTACTCCTCATTTTAAAGTTTCAAATAAGCGAGTATATTGTACCATATCTGCCTAGAAGGTAAGGTCTAGGCTTTGAATTTGAGAAACAATAAAATGTAGATAAATATGAAGATAACGATTGAGCTAATAAGATTAACGGGAGAGAGGGAGACTGTCTGGGGCTATGTGCCAGGCACTGTGTGTAGATACTTGGCATATTGCTTCCTTATTTGATTTTCATGAAACACTTGTGGCGTAGGTATTTTTGTTCCCATGGTGCAAGTAAGGAGACTAAGATTTATAGAGGTTAAGCAGTTTGTCCAAAGCTACCCAGAAAATATAGGTAGAAGCTTGGCTTTGAACCTAATTCTGTCTGATTTCAAAACTCTGCATCATAAATGCTTATTGAAGGTTTGATAAGCAGAAGGCACCATGCCAGAGTCTGTGTTACACATTTTAAGAGAAAGTTGTCTTGCCCTTTGGAATATGTATTTGAAAAGAAAACACGAAACTTTGAAAGCAATAATTTTATTTGAACTTTATTGTATTTCAAAATTTGTACTTTTAAAAAACATGTATTGTAGCCATTTTAGGAATATAATCATCTGTCAGGTTTT
>NW_012150507.1:1380569-1380917 GCF_000956105.1 Propithecus coquereli
TCACTCCCAGGTTTGAGTCCTGACACATACCACTTTGAATCTGCACAACACTCACATTAACAACAGGAGAATTGTTCAGAGAGTCATGGATTTTCAGTTTGGAAGTGCAGTTTGTATTTTCATCAGAAAACCAAACCAAAACCAAATGAGTGGTTCTCTCCATTTTGGAATCAGCTAGAGTGTTAATGCAGCAAACTGTTTTAGAGGTGCTTAAATAGTAAGATAAGTAACATAGGAAATCAGATCAGGAAATGAAATCAAAGAAACTTCTCATGTTCAAAGGGAGGCAAACACAAAGAACCACCTTGATTCTGTGAAACACAAACAGATGTTGATTGTGTTTTCATC
>NW_012150507.1:1384912-1387530 GCF_000956105.1 Propithecus coquereli
TAGCAGAATTCGTCAGGGTGGGGGATTGAATGGGAATCAGTTCAATGTGGGATAAGGGTGGTCCACAATATCACTATTTATGTTTCATTATGGAAGAATGACTCAGTTTCTCTTCCTTGAATAAGATATCCCTTCTGTGAGCAAAGAGACACCTAATCTTGATCACTTAGTATAATTTGAGAACTTTCTTATAGTGCACCATCTTGTGTTGACATTTTGAACTTCTCTCAAATAAAATGTGGATAAACAAGGAGGAGGGTGAATTACTAGTCTGCAAAAAAAAAAAAAATACATATAAAAATATACAAATGCTTTCCTCAAAATTAACTTGATTTACATCTTGAATACACCTTGAAACTTTTCGTAAAAATGAGCAAAAGATATGGGGTTGTTATTTTTAAAATTCACTTGCATTTACTTAGTACAGGATAGCATTAGTACAGTATATAAATTAATCATGACATTATGATCTTTGTAGTTGCTGTGTTAAAATGAAAGGAAGATCAAATTATTTTTATAAGAATGTATTGTATACCCTGACTTTTTATTTTTTCAGTGTGATGGCAAAATATTTTGTTTTATGTTTCCAAAAAGCAAGTGTTCTGGCATACCTGATTTCTTTCTTCAAACTGTTGTAGTAACGGGATATTCCTAGAAATCAGTGGTACACATTTCAGTATGGGAAGAAGGGGGTTACTTTTTAACCAAAAACATGCAATAAAAAAAGTGATCATAGCTTTATCATCAGGAATGCAGGTTTATCATTTAAAATAACATGTCTGTTGGCAAGTCCATGTGAGTGATTTGGAGCTTGAGAGGTTTGAATATAAACAGGCCTGGGGGGAATGAGACAGAAATGCAGAAGAAAGCATTATAGAAAGCACTGAAATTTTCTTGTTACTCAAGATATAGAATAGGGTGGTTTGGGTGAAATTGCTAAAAATCATCCCAGACAAAGTTGGGATGACACATTGAATACCTAGGATCGGTGACAAAGTTTGCTGATAGAGAAGGGTAAGAGTAATCGTGTGTCTTTTGTTTTTTAATTTGTGAAATTTTTCCTGTATTAAACGTTTTTTAAATTAACCTTTCAATCTGGTGTAGTGAGGTCTTTTATTTCATTTTATTTCCATTGTTTAAAATAACAATTTGGTATCAAAAACGTGATTTCTACTGTTATATTCCCTGGAATGTGTGTGTATGCACACGTGTTTGTGTATATGCATATACACACATATGTACACACATAGATACACATATTTAGATGATCACAAAGTAAATGTGGGTGATTGTCCAATGTTCAAATAAAACTAATCATACCTCATGTCACTAAATGAGCCTTATCCTATTTAGTTTTGTGATTGATGGATTTTAGTCATATAAAAGTGATGGTTATTCGACAAGAATATTATTAAAAGCAAAGTGCCTTTTGTGTCACTGTTTCCTTCCTCAGTGAAGTTTGGGTAAGTGGTACCTGAATAAATTCTTGGGGCCCTTTGTGATATCCAAGGTTTATCTTCTCCCTGAATTCTTGTTTGTATATAGTTTTGCCATATTCAAACACCAATATAGCGTTTGACGCTATAAATGATTGCTGCTCTTATTTCAGATCATACCATGCTCTAAGCCCCAGAAAGTGAACAAAAGAAGCAATTTAATATCCCTGAGGGAAACTGAGGGTGAAACCTCTATGCACGTAGGTACACACAAATAACCAGGAGAAGATTAACACTGAAGTACAAGGAAAAGTAGTAGAAATTGAACAGTCTGCTCCATGTATATCCAAATATACATAGCAGTGTATATAGCTTGGGTCCGGATAGAGAACTTTCTCCACTTCCTCTCATGGTTCTGAAGTTTCTGAAAATGGAATCAAACTGCACTTTTAAAGCCGACAAAGGAAATATATCAATTCATTTTTTTCTAAAAATTCTTTTTGGGATAAAGTCAACCAGAAGTCTTTGTGACTGGCCAGACTTTCTATAAAGCCATGCATATGGGCTCATTTCGAACATGAAGAATGTTCAGAATGAGGCTATACTTCCTCACTGGTTAAGCAGTAGACCAAGTTGTCCTCTGAAAGAAGTGAGCATAGGAGCAGTGGCACTAACAAATGCCTTTTGTCTGCTGTTCAGAGGCACTGTGGATTGCATCGTGTTAGGCTTCATCGGCTACCTAATGCAATGTAACTTGGGAGATAAGATAAATCAAAGGGATGACACTATATTAGATTTGAAAGATGAGAGCTCTTCCAAAGTAATTGCAGAGTGTATATTTCGGTGCTATTGACTTCAGGTTATTGAAGTCAAAAGTCTGCAACAAAACCGGTCTTTCAAGAGATGGGTAACAAGTAAGCAGAATCATGCTTTTTGTCCTACAAAGAAAATTTCCTAGGAAAAAGAGAAATTCTCCTTTGTATATTTGTTTTATACAACTTATGTATTTAACCTCGTTTTTTTATTATATCACCAGCTTCAGAATTTACTTTTGTTTATGCAGCTCATGTGTAAATGCATATTAAGCAGGAGAGACAGATTTCCCTATTCAAGGATATTTTCATGTATTACTAAATTGTTTTGAGGGCAAGTGCCTAAAAATAACTGAAATGGATTATTTCT
>NW_012150507.1:1392141-1394573 GCF_000956105.1 Propithecus coquereli
CCTGTGGTCCCAGCTACTCTGGGAGGCTGAGGCAGGAGGCTCGCTTGAGCCCAGGAGTTCGAGGTTATAGTGAGCTATAATGACACCACTATTGCACTCCAGCCTGGGCAACAGAGGGGGGCCCTGTTTCTAAAAAATAAATAAATAAAATGGTCATCGTCAAAGAGACACTTTACAGGATACTTTTTAAAGGTGGCAAGACAGATTTTTATTCAGAGAACTGCAGTAGGGAAGAGAGACTGCAGTACCAACTGAGCTCAACTCTAAGACAAAGGAGACTGAGAGTTTTAAAGGTAGAAAGAGAGGAAACAAATGGGGATATGGGGAAGTGAAAAAGCAGGGGAAGAAAGAAGGGACTAGGGGAATTATGTGTAAATGAGAAGTTACAGATGGGGGTAAGTGGAGAATTACTGAAAATGGTTTGGCCAGTTAGGCTGGTACAGTATATATTTTGTGGTTTGGCAGCATTGCATTTTCTTGAGCAGAGATTTTCTTGAGACAGGAGGTCTCGGGGGGTCACCTTTAGGGACACGACCTGTGATAAATGGAAACCAGGCTAAAGGTCAAGTATCTCAACACAGCGTTTGGGCAAGTCCTTCGTGCAGCATGGAAGTTCACAGTTCCCATCGTCTTGGGAGAAGTGACTTGGGTAATTGTTGCTGTTCCCATGTCAAGTCCACAAATTTTCAAGTTTAAGTAGATGAGGCATATCGTTCACTCTGATTTTCCTTTTGTAAAAAAGGAAAAATGAATTTTTAAGAAAAATCAAGGGTATAATGACTTTTTTTCCAGGCACCATATCTGGAAATCAAGAAGCAGATGGATAAACAGGACCCCCTTGCTCATCCCCTACTGCAATGGTATAAAATTTTAGTTTTCCTCTTAATGAAAACAGCATCTTTTTTTATTGCTTGCTTTAAGAAAGGAAAAAAAAAAGCCTATTTTACAACCCCTGCAATGCTACAGTTCTACAAGCCTATGAGACCTGGTGATTTTACAATCCAAGAGTACTTAGTGACTCTCACTTTAATTAAAATTTGTACATCACGAGGGGAAGAAAATGCTGTCATATGCACTACCAGGATATACAATGCATTTGACAGCAGTTTGCCTATAGTTGTAAAAGATGTGATTGACTAGACTAAGTAAGTGTTAAAGGCATTTTGGTTCACTTCATTTTCTAGTTCAATGAGGACTAAGTGATAGAACTCACTATCTCAACCCTTATTACTGAAAATCTTTCTAATCTAAAGTATGTGTTTTGTATATTTTGCTTTGTCCTTAACAAGGACAGTATAAATTTGATTAACTCTTTGTTTGATCACTACAGAAGATGCACTGTTTTAGAATGAGCCTGGTAAGAGACATAGCATTAGCCCAGCATGGATTCTAGAAGTAGAGCTAGACTACGAACAGGGGAAGTAGCTTGAAAACTCACCTTGCCACGATGCGCACTTCAAAGAATTTGCCCTCTTGTTTTCTTACTTGCAAAATAAAGAGAATAGTATCTATTCAGCATGCCTTATAAGGCTTTTATGTACATATCTCTTTGATATCACTTTGAAAAGCACATAGACTATGGGATTTGCTATACAGTGATACAAATGTAGGGGTTGTAGGAGATTTGTCTGGATGAGAACTTATTCCATGCTACAACCAGGAAGGTTTAAAAGTATGTAAAGGTGAGCAGAGGAAAAAGAATCTGTCTTCGATCCTTACCTTCATCGAAAGGTTATAATGCGCATTTAATTTAGTCTACCAAGACTGTGACAAAAATTAGGCATAGAAGCCTTCCCTCTCTGTATCTATTATGATGTTATTAAAATTCTGACACATTAAATAAAATAACACATAATTTCCATTTTAACCTTTTAAATTTTCTCATTGTCATATTCAAATAGAAGATAAAAATCTCAACTATCTAATCACTTTCTTTTTTTCCTTGAAGTCAGTCTTACGGTTAACTTTTAATTATTTGTGATTATTTCCTCCAGCTTGTTAGTCACTCTACTTTCAGGGAAAAGAAAATCTACCAAAATGTTTTATGCTTTTCCCTACTTACTATTTTATATACTGAAGAGCATAAAACAATCCCTGCTTTCATGTACTTGAATTTAATTTTTTTAACTACATTGTGTAAATATGTTGAATTTTGTATACAAATTATTACATGTATCAGCTCAAAGAAATCATCAAATATTTAAAGAAAAAGAATGTCCATAAGAGTTTATCTTAATTTAGGCAATGTCAAGAGGAGGAAAAAAAAGCAAATGCATGAATCAGCTGCTAATGTTTGTATTCAGATTATCATTATTTGAAAGTATATCCAGAAATGTTCATTTAGCTTATATTCGAGGTTGTGCTTATTAAAAACTATGTCTTTTTAGGTTTTAGGGAATTACTGCCCAGTGTATTTTCTCAGATTAAAATAC
>NW_012150507.1:1394623-1399356 GCF_000956105.1 Propithecus coquereli
ATAGTTACATGTCTCCCTCCCTCACCTCATTTAGGTCTTTGTTAAGACATCACCATCTTTCCTAGCCACTCTAAAACAGCACCCCCTCTGCATTATTCTCTAATGTCTACTTTATTTTTATAGGATTTTATGGTACCACGAATTTTATTGAAGCGTATATTTATTTAAGTGGCTTTTTTAAAAACAGATTTTAGAACATTTTCAGCATCCATAACCATTAGTAGTCAGTCATTCCCCAGTTCTCTCCATCTTCTTCTGTCTTCTCCTCAACACACTCCAGCACCAGGCAATCACTTGGCAAGTTTCTTAACTGACTTTTAATTATATAAACTTACTAGAGCAGGGACCTGTAGGTTTTGTTTCTTGTTTGACCTAGAACAGTGAGAGCAAATGATATGTATATGTGCTCATGACAAAAAGATATTTAATATTAGAATGGGAGTAATTAGCAGCAGCACATATTTATTTTAAACTAATGGTCAGCTGGGTCAGTTTTGGTCTAAAGTCATGAATTACAGATTTGAGAGATTGGTAGCAGTCCTGGGTCTTCCTACTTAACTTTTACACTACCGCAAGAGGGAGAACAATGGCAAAGTACTAGATAAAGCATGAAGGATAGTAACTATCTTATGTGTATATTTCAAGGTCGTAGATCTGCTAGTATCCATGTGTAGGTCTGCGTTGGAATCTCCTAGAAAAGTTGTCATTTTCGAGCCATATCCTTCTGTGGTAGATCCTAATGATCCTCAGATGTTGGCCTTCAACCCCAGGGTAAGTTGTGATCCTAGCACACCAGTCACAAAGCTTGCTTTAGCAGGAATTGAGATTTTAGTATCATTAGCTCTTTCTGTCTAAGTCTCTATCTCTTCAAGCATATCTGTGGTTATTTTAATTTTATTGTATATTTTTGGAGGTTCTGACTTACATAACCTTATTTTAATTTTAAACATCATGGGTAAAGGGACAAGTTTTCCTTTTCCTTTTGTGTTTTCACTTCAGTCCTCCCTTCCCCTTTCCCTTCTCCCTCCCCAGCTGTCTGAAGGTTAGTGAAAGTTGAATTCATATCGTTAATGGACCAGCATTTCTTCAGAAAATAATTTTATAAATATTCATGAAGATTAGGCAGAATCCTTCTGAAATAACAAAATTTTCAAATTGCATAAGAACTAAAAATTGCTTTAGTTTCTATTACTTGAAATAATTTTATAGAAATAACTGTATCAAATTTCCTTAGAATAATTTTCCTTCCTAAGTGGTAACAGTACACATATTTACATCATGCTTAAAAATGAATTATCAGTTGGGTGAGTGGCACGCTGTCAGCCATACTCCTTTGGTAACAATATTCTAATCTAAAGAAAATAAAAGTAATTGTGGGACTTGAAGTGGATATTTGTATTTTAGACGGATTCTGTGCTTACTTTATTCATTGTGGCTTAGTGTTTTAGTGGCAAAACCTGAATCAGGAGCCCCATATCTCTTTGGTATTTCTAGATTTTACCGTGTAGACTGAATATGATTTTGTGTACTTACATAAGGACTAGCATTGTCTTCTTTTTTCCTTCCCTCTGACTCAAGTCATAAATCCTATGTCCTTGAGCCATTCTATTATAGTTTTCCCTTTTATTTACACAAAACAGTCATTGCTTTCAAATTGACCCCTAGGAAAAATTTACATACAGAAATAATATGTTTCTCTAGTGATGTGTAGACTTGCAAAGGCTTAGCAGTGAATATTGGTTTTTAAAATTTTTTTCTATTAAACAGAAAAAGAACTATGATCGAGTAATGAAAGCACTGGATAGCATAACTTCTATCAGAGAAATGACCCAAGTAAGTATGTCATCTTCTGGTCTTGCACCTAATATTTTTAAAATGCCTTAGTGTTCTAGCCATGTAGTGAAATGTAGTTTTTTCTGTTATATAGGGTATAATTAAAATCATTTTAAGAATTATGCTTTATTAGGATGTGTTATTAAAGTACAACAGCATATTAGCATGACTGTGCTAATGTGACTTTGGGACAGTAAGTGCGTAATTATAGTCCTGATACTGTGCTCTCAAACTCAGGCAAGAGCCTTGAGTACATATAGGTATGTCTAGATATTTTTGGACAGAGGTCAAATCTGGCACCATCTTCCTAGAATGTCAATTTTAATTGATGGTATCAATTTCAAAACATTTTAATTTTAAAATAAAAATAGAAATATTCTTTAAAATGAAAATTTTGCATAAATATTTTAGATATAACACAGAATCTCAAAACCACTTTGGAAGATACCAGACTCCCTGAGAATATGAGTATATATTTTTGGTCATTAGGGAGGCTTTGGTGGAAAAGTTTGATGAACAAGGATCAGGGTTTGTTGTGAAAATCTAACACATTGCTGGGCTGTAGTCCAGTACTTGGAAAAGCGCATGCTATTGAATTATTGAGGCCTTTCCACTGCCAAAGATTTGGAGAGAGGTTTAAAACTCATCATTGTAAGTAGATATTAATAATCCAAAATTGACAGCAACACACATTATGTGTACAGCTTACATATAGTGGTTTCAAGGGCTTGCACTACCCTAGAGACCCTTGTAGTCTTATAATGAGTATTACCCTGGATCATTTATTTTCTCTGGGTGAGGAAAAGGGGGATGAATCCTCCTGTCCTAGGGGCTACTAAGCTTCTACCCCACTCCCTCCCCACCCCCCATCCCAGCACCGTCTCCTCTATTTGAAGACAGAGTTCAAAAGTTCATTTTTATATTTCCCATTTTGATTCTTAATTCTTTTTGTCATTATTTATTCATGTGGTCAGATATTCATTCATTCAACAAAATAGTATGTGTCAGACGAATGGTAAACAAGAGATTCTTTAATTCACAAGTGCTATTATTTGCTTAAAAACCACCATCCCTTTCATTTGTATTTCTGTGCTCCTACCTTTCTGTATTACTTGAATTCTTTCTCAAACAAGCATTCATTATTTGTATAGGAAAAGAAAACAATAAAATGCATTTCCATTTCAGAGACAAAAGGACTTAATGCAATATCTAACAAAAAGTTAAGTAAACATTTTTAGTCATGAAAAAGACTTTGGTATAGGGTATTTATACTATACCCTAGACCCTGATTATTCTTGGATTTAAAAATAGCTACAGACTCTGACTCTGGTATCAGCTTTCTGCCAAAAATTGCTTCCTTTATTCTGGGTCATGCGTAAGCTATTTTAATAGGAGGCAATGTAGACGTCTGTCAGCCTAGGAAGTTAGAGGCCAAAATTGTATAACTGGCTTCTCAATGAGTGTGGCCTGTGACCTTGGGCAAGTTGCTGAATTGCTTGATGCCTCAATGTCTTCACTGCTGAGGTGGAAATAGTAACACTGCACCCTCTTACACTGGGACTTCATAAGGTTGCTGTCAGGTTTTATTGCATCAAATTCTTTAAACCTCTCTGAATAAATATACCATTATACTGTCCTATTTGCTAGAACGTACTGCCCTAGCAATAGCACTAAATTGTCAGAGAGATTGCTCTTTGTTCTATAGAATGGTTAATTATCTGGATAAATTCCATTAAATACTTGTTAAAGAAGGGTTCTTCTTATGTAAATTGTGTCCAATTTTCTACACTTAAGTCTGTACCCTCAGATATGAGCAGCATGACTAGCAGCTATCACGAGTTTTGCTTTATTATTAGCTAAAAGTTAAAAATGGCCTGTATTCCAGCACTTTGGGAGGCCGAGGTGGGAGGATTGCTTGAGGCTTGGGCTGATAGCAAAAAATTAGCCAGGCATGGTGGTGCGCGCCTGTGGTCCCAGCTACTCTGGGAGGCTGAGGCAGGAGGCTCGCTTGAGCCCAGGAGTTCGAGGTTATAGTGAGCTATAATGACACCACTATTGCACTCCAGCCTGGGCAACAGAGGGGGGCCCTGTTTCTAAAAAATAAATAAATAAAATGGTCATCGTCAAAGAGACACTTTACAGGATACTTTTTAAAGGTGGCAAGACAGATTTTTATTCAGAGAACTGCAGTAGGGAAGAGAGACTGCAGTACCAACTGAGCTCAACTCTAAGACAAAGGAGACTGAGAGTTTTAAAGGTAGAAAGAGAGGAAACAAATGGGGATATGGGGAAGTGAAAAAGCAGGGGAAGAAAGAAGGGACTAGGGGAATTATGTGTAAATGAGAAGTTACAGATGGGGGTAAGTGGAGAATTACTGAAAATGGTTTGGCCAGTTAGGCTGGTACAGTATATATTTTGTGGTTTGGCAGCATTGCATTTTCTTGAGCAGAGATTTTCTTGAGACAGGAGGTCTCGGGGGGTCACCTTTAGGGACACGACCTGTGATAAATGGAAACCAGGCTAAAGGTCAAGTATCTCAACACAGCGTTTGGGCAAGTCCTTCGTGCAGCATGGAAGTTCACAGTTCCCATCGTCTTGGGAGAAGTGACTTGGGTAATTGTTGCTGTTCCCATGTCAAGTCCACAAATTTTCAAGTTTAAGTAGATGAGGCATATCGTTCACTCTGATTTTCCTTTTGTAAAAAAGGAAAAATGAATTTTTAAGAAAAATCAAGGGTATAATGACTTTTTTTCCAGGCACCATATCTGGAAATCAAGAAGCAGATGGATAAACAGGACCCCCTTGCTCATCCCCTACTGCAATGGTATAAAATTTTAGTTTTCCTCTTAATGAAAACAGCATCTTTTTTTATTGCTTGCTTTAAGAAAGGAAAAAAAAAA
>NW_012150507.1:1399406-1400510 GCF_000956105.1 Propithecus coquereli
CAGTATTGGCAAAGAGTAGAATGGTAGATAACCCCAAAATGGATCAAGTTAAAAATAAATTCAATATATGTTAAAGTAGATATCACATCCTCTCTTGCTAATGAATTATAGGTGGGAACAAATGACCTGCAACGGGAGAGGGGACATCAGTTTAGTTCTTTACCTTACTAATTGTTACCATAATTTAAGAGTTTATTCTTAAATTTCTGTGCAAAAATAAATTCCAAGTGGCTTAATGGTTTGTTTTTAAAAAATTATATTCAAACTAGATGACAGTAAAATTGAGCATGCACAGTGCATCAGGTTTATGCATTTATGCAGTTTTTAGAAATCGTAAAGGGAAATATGAACAGATTTGGTCCATACATTATGTTTTTTACTTGAAAAAACAGTGAACACTAAGAGCAAAGTATGAAAAACTTCTTTTCCCACAGTCATAATTATATAAGAGCTCAAAAATTGAGGAAAAAAATGAAGACTATAACAGATTAATAGAGGAAATGAGTGCAAATTCACAAAAATGGGCATGAAGTTAGTAAAGGCACATGAGAAGATATGAACAGGAAGCTAAGTGTAGAAGGAATTACTGGTCTCTTAATTTATAAAATTAACAAAGATAAGTAGGAAAAATGATCATGCAACAGACATACTGTCATTCTTTCAACAAGTATGGAATGCCTACTAGATGCAGGCATTAGATGTTACACTAGATGAAGGTACAACAGTTAATTAATGTCGATGACAGCGTTGGCCTGATGAATTTATGTGTCACTTAACTTAGTCATTTCACTGATTAACTAAACTGTCGTCTACCTGATGATATGTTGAGGACAATATTTGTTATATAATTGAATTATAAATGAAAAATAATACAAACAATAGAAAATTAGTCTTATGTGTGATATGGAAAAAGTGATTCCATGACTAAAATAAATTTTAAAAGTACACCTTGGTATTGCTCCTATACGTAACATGCACAAATTTGCATATTAAAGGCACTGAGAATCCTTAAAACTAAGAAAATAACTGGTCTAAGAGGATTACATGGAGAGTCTTTTTCTTTTCTTCTCAGCCCTTGGAAGTAATATCATAAAAAAAAAAAAA
>NW_012150507.1:1401592-1404097 GCF_000956105.1 Propithecus coquereli
TGAATACTGGAAGTGGGGAAATAAATCATTTGGGCTAAATCATAGTTATGTGTTGTCTTTTACTTCTTAAAGTGGACATTTTACTCCATGAAATATTTAGAAAAATCGAGATATGTAAGTTGAATATAAATCCAAATAGTATTGAATATACCTTTTCTTTACTGAAAATTCTAATGCCAGCTTCTGTAACAGATAAACCATAAAATCACAGTGACTCAGTATGATAGAATTATTTGTCACACACACTGTCCAGTTAGAATGTCTGATGGGCCAGTTTCTATGTGGTGACCGAGGGAACTGGACTCTTCCCGTTGTTGGCTCTGCTGTCTTCCATCCATGGCATGTGGCAGAGGGGCGGGAGAAGGTGGAGCAGGCACACCTGTCTCTGCATCAGGCCCGCTTCCCACTTATGTCTGCTGGTTAAAGCTGGTCTAAAACCTTCTTTAGATGAAAGAGATGGAAATGTCCCTCTTCTTTATGGACTTCTATAAAGCTTCAATTACATACTGTGAATAACTTTTAAAGTTTTTTTAATTACCACACCTTCCCCCAAAGTGTCAAAAATGGCTATTTTAATGATTCTTCATTCTCAGGAATTCTTGTTTGGGTTTTAATTTCATTAGGAGACCAGATAATGCTGGAAACAATTTGTATCTGGGTTAAGGTGCATTTTTTCTTTGCGGTAGAAGGAATGTAAGTATAGGAAAGGAAAACAAACAGGAGGGTTCTATTACATCTTTATTGTATCTGTTGCTTGGGATCCAACTCATTGCATATATATGTATGGATGTATACACGTACACCCATAAATGGAATATTGTGGCAAAAATATTAACCGTTTCAGTCCTGATGTTTTCTGAATGAGTCCTGTGGATGTGTATGTCTAAGATGTGCTTGGTGCATGTTATGTTCAGTGGCTTGAGAGTTGCTAGTTATTTTAGGTCACTGGATATTGTGGATGCTGTGATTGGGCGGGTGTGTTTTGTGAGTCCTACTGTCATTAGGTTACAATGCCCTCTCATAAAAGCAGGAAAATCAAAAATTGTCCCACTCTTATTGTGCTTTTTTTTAAATGCCTGTTTAAAAACTTTCTCAAAATAGCCTTCTCTACGAAGATATATAAAGTCTACTTCTGCCTTATTAAGTCACTTGTGTTCATACTATAAATATTTCTGTTCAGGTGAATTCCCTCCATTTAGACAGTATCAGTTTGCTTGATTCAGTTGCCAGAAATATATTGTTTTGGGAACTAGGGAGAGGAGCCATGCTCTTATTAATAATTGCTAAATAGTACTGCCTCCTGGTAAATTGTGCAGAGGGATCCTAGGATAACATAGGGATAAAGCCATTGTATTTAGCAAATCAAAGGTCATTAATGGCCCTGACAGAGGAAGGAGAAACAGCCAAGATGATGTCAGGCGATTTGCTATTCTTGAAGCATGCCAGATTCTTTTCCTGCACGTGTGGCTTCCTTCACCACTAACAGTTTTTTCTCCACAGATAGTTACATGTCTCCCTCCCTCACCTCATTTAGGTCTTTGTTAAGACATCACCATCTTTCCTAGCCACTCTAAAACAGCACCCCCTCTGCATTATTCTCTAATGTCTACTTTATTTTTATAGGATTTTATGGTACCACGAATTTTATTGAAGCGTATATTTATTTAAGTGGCTTTTTTAAAAACAGATTTTAGAACATTTTCAGCATCCATAACCATTAGTAGTCAGTCATTCCCCAGTTCTCTCCATCTTCTTCTGTCTTCTCCTCAACACACTCCAGCACCAGGCAATCACTTGGCAAGTTTCTTAACTGACTTTTAATTATATAAACTTACTAGAGCAGGGACCTGTAGGTTTTGTTTCTTGTTTGACCTAGAACAGTGAGAGCAAATGATATGTATATGTGCTCATGACAAAAAGATATTTAATATTAGAATGGGAGTAATTAGCAGCAGCACATATTTATTTTAAACTAATGGTCAGCTGGGTCAGTTTTGGTCTAAAGTCATGAATTACAGATTTGAGAGATTGGTAGCAGTCCTGGGTCTTCCTACTTAACTTTTACACTACCGCAAGAGGGAGAACAATGGCAAAGTACTAGATAAAGCATGAAGGATAGTAACTATCTTATGTGTATATTTCAAGGTCGTAGATCTGCTAGTATCCATGTGTAGGTCTGCGTTGGAATCTCCTAGAAAAGTTGTCATTTTCGAGCCATATCCTTCTGTGGTAGATCCTAATGATCCTCAGATGTTGGCCTTCAACCCCAGGGTAAGTTGTGATCCTAGCACACCAGTCACAAAGCTTGCTTTAGCAGGAATTGAGATTTTAGTATCATTAGCTCTTTCTGTCTAAGTCTCTATCTCTTCAAGCATATCTGTGGTTATTTTAATTTTATTGTATATTTTTGGAGGTTCTGACTTACATAACCTTATTTTAATTTTAAACATCATGGGTAAAGGGACAAGTTTTCCTTTTCCTTTTGTGTTTTCACTTCAGTCCTCC
>NW_012150507.1:1414437-1458630 GCF_000956105.1 Propithecus coquereli
CTAAGTGAAAGGAAAACAATTAGAAAAATTTGTCAAGCTATTAATCCAAAAGGTTCTGCTTTAATTTTTTTTCCATGACGAAAGGGGAGAACTATTTGAATGTAGGCAGTTTCCAATTTTATAAATATATGCAAATAAAACACAATGATAATTTTTGCAATTTTAAAATCTTGAACTAACTTTTCTGCTTAGCAAACTCCACAGTATTTCCCCAGTTGAATTGCTAGTGTATACTTAGGGAATTCAGTAATAGAAAGTCTTGAAAAATAAATGTTATTAAGAAGACAGATCTGCTTGACCGTGATTACATACTGTATTCCAAAGTTAAATATAAATGACTTTGGATTGTCTGTGTCCTATTCCTTTCCCATTAGCCTAAAGAACGTCTTTAATATCTGCAATTCCATGTGGCTTATCATTTATGCAGGATTTTAAAAAATATATATTATGAATTTGCCTATTATGATTAGTATAAAATTACTATAATTTGAAACTAGATAATTGTTAAACCAGTAAAATTTGAAATTGTCATCAGCCTGATTATATGTTAAGTTTGACATGTTTTCATTTGTCATTATTTTAAATGGCAGCAATTGAAGTTTATGCATACTCCACATCAGTTCCTTCTTCTCAGCAGTCCACCAGCCAAAGAATCCAATTTTAGAGCTGCTAAAAAACTCTTTGGAAGCACCTTCGCATTTCAGTGAGTTAATCGCGCTTCACGTTAATGGGGGTATGCTCCACCAGTTTTCCAGACATGCGTGGGAAAGAAAGCATTCTTTGTTAGTAGTTGGTCATTTATGTTCAATAGTCAGCTATATAATCCCTGACTTGGAAACTCTGAACTTACAGAAGGCATCATGACTTATTACAGTGACCACTTTTAAAGATCATTGAATTTCTGGTTTTGCTTTTTCCTTCTCCTCTGTTTCTATAGTGGCTCTCACATTGAAAACTGGCACTCTATCCTGAGGAATGGGCTGGTTGTTGCTTCTAATACACGATTGCAGGTAAATTTCCTGAATGCTTTAACAAGACCTCATTATTCTTCAGTATTGAGGTTCGGTGAGCAATCCTGGTGTTATGTCTTTACTTGCAAAAGGGGAAGCATGTGCGCTTTAAACATTATATGGAGCTTCTAATAAGCACAAGTACATTTTCACAAAGGAACTGAAGCAAAATTGATCTATACACAATGAAAAAAAAAAGAAAGTTGGGTTTTCTAAGAGAAAACAGTAAAAATCACACTTTGACTTAAGTGGAAGAAAATTATTGTGCACAAAGTAAAACCATACAGGCATTCTGTTCCTTAATCCAACATACATTTCTTTAGTGCTGGACCTCACTGTGAATACTTTCAGAGAACAAAATGTAAGAATAAGCAAAGTGGAGATTTGGATACCAAAGAGCCATCTGACACCTGCTTTTCAGCCTACATGACAGTACTTGGAATTATCAGGACATGTGGGTGTTGTCCTCATCTTTATTTATGCCTTTCATCTTGCACATTCCACTTCACTCTCATGCAGCTGAATTTTTCATCTGACAACATAAGGACATCAGGAAACGAGATGCTCAACCCAATCACCTGAGCTAAATCTCACGATACGATAGCATTTGAGGTGATTCAATTAAATACAAATGTCCGTAAATGAGCATTTATTGGATTAGTATTCAGTTCATGCTAATAGGGTGTGAAGGCTCTAGAGCCTAGAGATAATAAGAAAGAATTTTAATTGCTCTAAATAGTTTCTTAGAACTGTTGAAGAGTTTCAGTTAATGAAACTCCTGTAACTTGAATAATTTAGAGGAAGATAAGAATGGATGACAGATAATGTTATATAATGAAAATCTGAATAGGACACTTTGTTTATATACTAACATGTGAGTCTTAGTCAAAATGCCTTGCCGTGTATTTCAACCTCGATTTTGTTTGTAGAATTTTAGATTCATTAAAATAAAAGCTTACTAAGTACTAAGTACTATGTAGTACTTAATGATAAGTGACTCTCTTTATCACTGTAGAGTGGAAAACATTTAGCAAGGATCTTTTTCCTCTAGCTATCATTTTTCATATATGAACTCATTGTGAATTTTAAGCACAAGGATATTAGTACTATTTCAAATTAGACCTTGGAACAGGAGCTCTATCATTTTTCTAAAACTTAATATTCCAACATGAAACTGATTGCCTGCTTTTGTCAAATATTAACATTTAAAACATGGGCTGACCCCTCCTTCTCTCACCTCTTCCCATGTTAGCTCCACGGTGCGATGTATGGAAGTGGAATCTATCTTAGTCCAATGTCAAGCATATCATTTGGCTACTCAGGTAATTCTGTATTTCATTTCTAACTTAAAATTTATTAGGTTTTTTTATTATTATTGTATACTCTAGGCACAGTTTTCTAGTGAATGTCTAAAGCTTATTAGATATATTTGTATTAAATTCATTTGATAAATACCAGAAGCAAAAACAAAGCTCAAATGTCGGGATGAATTTATAATACTTCCCTAATGGAATATACATTTTGTCAATTTAAAAAAATTTATTCTTTTTTATTTTTATATTTCTACATTTATTCCTTCCACAAATAAACATTGGGAATATAGTATGTGCAAAGCAACATGTAAGGCACAGAGAAGTACACATGCATATTATCATTAAGTGTAATTCTATATCATACCAACTTCTTGTCTTTGGATTATGATATTATTCATAAAGAAGTTTTGAACATTATGAAAAAGTTAGAAGTAGAAAAACACTCTCAAAATCACCCTTACTTATTGACATCTTCTTGTTAGTATTTTGGTGAGATCGTGGGAAAAGAATATTTTGTAATAAATTGAGAGCATATGCTGAGGGGGAGAGCCTGGTGGGTTCAAAATGTGGAAAGAAAGATCTTCAGATTGTTAACATTAGTTATCTTTGGGCGGGGGAATTTGTGAAGATTCCTTCTTTGCACCTTTTAAATTTGGAATATTTTACAATGATCAGTATGATTTATATAACACTTAACCTATTCTGTTTAAATATAATTATGTTCATTATAAAGAGATTCAAGCTACACAGAATTTTAAAATTAGCAAATGAATTTTTTTCTCTCTTTTCCTGTTTCAGTATTCAGTGTATTTTCCTTCACCCTTAGTGCTTTTATATCCATACAGCTTCATAAGTAGTTGGTTTTGCTTGTGTGCTCCTGTGTGTGTGTGTGTGTGTGTGTGTGTGTGTGTGTGTGTGTGATTATATAGTCACATTACACAATTTCAGGAGATGTCATTCACATAGTCCCTGGATGGCAAGTCTTAATATCCCCGGGTTTCAGAAAAGGATAGAGAGATCTAATAACTAGGTGAACATTAACCAGGCCTACCTGTCTAATATGTTTACCAAAGTTCATGTTCTTATAGCTGCAGCAAGTTGTTTCTCAGCAATAGGGGAGTAAAACACTTAACACTAGATTGATAATTAGAAATTCTAAAAGAAAACAGCAACGATTTTTTAAAAAGTACAATAAAATGGTGATGGAAAGAAAACTTTTAAAAATTAGAAGGTTGCAAGGTAACAAAAAAGGAAACTGGAATAAAAAATATATAATGAAAAATTAAAAGATAAAGATAATTATTCTAATCACTATTGCTGTGTAACAAACCACCCTAAACTTAGGGTAAAACAACAACTTCATTATGCTCATAGATTCTTTGGGTCAGAAATCTTGGGTACAACCTGGCTAGGTGATTCTTTTGCTTCTTGAAGTATCCACTGAGTGGTACGTGGTTGGTGGATGGGCTGCACTGGCTGGTCTAAGAGAGCCTGACTCACAGGTTCTTTGCCTTGGCGGGAAGGAGCTGGAACTGTCACCCCAAGCTCCAATATGTGGCCTGCCCAATGTGGTGCACCCAGGGTAGTTGGATTTCTTACCTGAGTTTCTCCAGAGTGTGCTAAGAGCATCAGATGGACTTTGTGTGGCTTTTTCTGACCCAGGTTCTGAAGTCGCATGGTGTCAATTCCTACATACACTACTGGTCAAAGCAGTCACGAGCTCGTCCATATTCAAGAGCTGGGGAATTAGACTCTATCTCTTGATGAAAAAATGGCAAGTCTCATTGTAGCAGAGCATATAGGTTGATAAATATTGTTGCAGTGATCTTTAAAAATATGATATGCTAAAATAACACTAAGAAAATAAATACCAGGAAGTATAAAATAATAGAAACAGGAAATGGAATAACATAGTTCAAAGGAGAAAACAATTAAAATCAGACTCTAAATCTTATTAATACAGAACAAAGTAACAAACTAAAAAGCAGTTTAAATAAATAAATACATCCTCGGCATAGATAAGAAAAAGAATAACAAATCATCAAGTACTGTGATTTTCTACTTCTCGTGCTGGTGTATAGACTCCTTAGATGGTTCATGGAAAGGATCGAGGGAAGGTACAAACTATGAATGGATGGAAAATTCTATCTGTGTGCTTTTGTCTGGGGAGAGGGTCCATAGCTTTCATCGAATTCTTGAAGGGCTGTCAGAATCACTGCAGTAAGAAGTAGCTCCTATAGTGGTTTTGAGGGCTGAAAGTGTGGGGTGTTAGAGAGTGGAGAGCGGCCCCACTTCATATGGGAACTGCAGGTCTGAGGTCCCAGGCCTGCTCCACGACCTGGCAGCATCCGCCTCTGCACGTTCTGGGGGAGGCCTGACTCGGAAAGGGGTGGATAAACATACCCTGCAAATTGGGAAACAGGCTTTGCCCCTTCTCATCAGTCCATTTATAGAAATAACAACACAAATCAACAGGGATCTCAACTTTTGGTGTGATAATAGATGAGTACTTTCTAATAGAGTATAGATACAAATCTATCTATTCTGAGACAGATGTATATTTTAGTTCTGTTTTTCTAAAATCTTTCACAATAAGAAATCATGGCATTTACAGAGTAAGCCAAGGCTTATGAATATCACAGACAAAAGAACTTCTATAATTTTTCTTCATTAGAAGAAATGATAAATTCTACGCAGAACTGAGTCTATGTTAATAATTCATGAAGTTAAGTTACAATGTAAATATTTAATAGATTTTTCTGACATTGTTCATATTTCCCACCCTTTATCTTCTCTTTCGCCTAACCAAATATAATAAGAAGAATGAAAATTAGGTTCCCAAAGCCTTTTAAAACCAAGTTTTAAGAATTTTCTAATTATATTAATTTTATGCAAAAGAAGTTCCTATTCCTGCTTTCAATGCAAAGAACAACAGACTGAGATTTCTACTTGCTAAGTCACCTAGGACTTTCAAAACCTGCTTCCTTCCACCTCGAGTGTCCAGGGTACAGCCCATTGTGACTGACTCTGGCCTAATACAGTCAAATCTTTGCCTACAATGAAGCTTTGCACAGTAGATAGATTGTGCTTTGAGCTGCATCAGACAGGTTTGTCCCTAAATTATTATTTTGCTGATGTTTTCAGGGATGAACAAGAAGCAGAAGGTGTCAGCCAAGGACGAGCCAGCTTCAAGCAGTAAAAGCAGCAATTCATCACAGGTGGTGTAGCAACTTGAGTGACTGCTTATGATTAGCCAACTGCAGCCTCATTAGCTAGCAGGACTTCAATACATATTCAGGCTTTTTAAGTCTGCAGAGTTATTTTAAGTAGTCATTACTCATAAATGAATAAAACTCACCCTAAAATGTAATACCTGAATTGCCTCTATTTAGGAATCATTCAACAGATATTTCTTTATCTCCCACTACAACACCAGAGACTCTCCTAGACTTTGGGGTACAGTGATAACCAAAAATACACATATTCCAGTCTTGTTGGAGCCTACATTCTACTGAGGGGATAGAAACAAGTTAAACGTATTTAGATAGGATGCTAGATGATGGTAGGTGTTATGGAGAAAAATAAATAAGGGAAAAGGGATGTTTAATCCTAGAGGATGGAAGAGGAGACTGGGAGGAGTGTTAAGTGGGATTGTCAGGAAGGGATGCTCTGAGAAGGTGACATTTGGGTAAAGACCTATATATGATGAGTGCACAAGCCATGTGGCCCTCTGGGAGAAAGAACATTCTAGGCTGAGAGAAGAATGACCACAGATCCCATGTTATTTCAGAGAAAACAGGTATGTTCTGGGCAAATTAAAAATCCATCTGATGAATAATGTGACTTTAAGTTTAAAAAAAGAAAGTATAGCTAATCTAGTATCTGAAAACAAAAACACCCTAAAATCAGATTTTCTACATGAGATCTTTCTGAACCATCTGTAGCTTAGTAAATGATGTTTGAAATGGGTTGGTTTTGGATAGTTAGATGATCTGGAATAATTGATTTTTAATGTTTGAAAAGATCATGCAAATATAATTTTGTTTACCTTGAAATAAAGAGGCCAGGCTTCCACTAAAAATAAATTTGAGTTCTAATTCTGTGTTGTAAGACTACTGATCTCTAATTTAGCATTTTTTTAGTTCACTCATCTTGAGAGTAATTTAGTAATGATTATGTACGTATATTAAATGATACCATAAAAATAGCTTGATATTAAGAGAGTGCCTACATATTGATGCTAGGCTCATTAGGCTGTGTTTTTCCTGGAGCCATCTTAGTGACTATTATTTTTTGATGATGAACAATTTTTGTACCAGAGTGTCCCATTTTTACTCTAAGTTTTACATTCTTTTGGAATTTAGTCACAGAAAAAAGGACAGCAATCCCAATTTCTGCAAAGCCGTAATTTAAAATGCATAGCCTTATGTGAAGGTAAGTTGAAAGTTTTACAAACTTCATAGTATTAGTTCTCTTTCTTACCTGTGTTTAAGAATACAAGTGTATTTACAGATTGCTTATGGTGGAATAGTGAAAGATTATTGCTTATAGTTATCTTGAAGGGCACAAATGGAAAGTAGGCACAATAGAGATCATAAAGGTTAAAACCAAATTGCAGAGTTGGCGAGAATTCAAATAGTGGTATTGTTTTATTCCTGGTAGGTATTTCAGAATGGTGATTATATCCTTCTGATCAAGTAATGTTTATCTCTTTCACTAATGTGCTACTTTCTTCTTTAAGTTGGTATTTGAATATGTAATACCATTTGAGTATATAATACCAAAAAGATGAACCGGGCATTGAGAAAACAGCCCATTAGGTCTTTCTGTTCCTACACTGAAATTATTCTTCCATTCTGAACATAGATCAGAAAAATTGATAGATGATTTGCAAGATCATATGCTTTTCTTTGTTCTTGCTTTAAAGCTTGTTTTTGGCTAAAAATCCACCTTTTCTTCTTGTGTTAGGAGTTTCAGTAGCCATTGTCAACTGTCTTAAGTTTTCAACACTTGATAGTTATATAGGACACTAAGTTGCTGTCTACATCATTCCCAAGTCAGGACCCCATCAGCTTTTGATAATACTCGAGTGATATCCTTCCTATTGTTACACCAATTTTTATTCAAAACATAAAGTTGTTACATGGCTTTTCATTGTTTTTATTTACATTTCTTGAGAGTTAATAATGCTAAACATTTTTCATATGTTCATTCGTGCGTGTATTTTTGCTTTAGATTTGGAAGAAAAGGGATATAGTAAGTTGGAATAAACTAGGATTCCTTTAGAATGAAATAGTTCTTTAATTTTGTCTTCCACTTACAGTGATCACCTCACCTGACCTGCACAAACATGGAGAGATATGGGTTGTCCCAAATACCGATCATGTCTGCACACGATTCTTTTTTGTGTAAGTGTAAATGCTCAAGTTTGTATGTTACTGTCTTTACAAATGAGATGTAGTAATGACTGCATTATTATTTGGTCACTTTAGCTGCCAAAATAAAACAAACAGGTCATTGAGTTTAATGTCGACTTAATGTTTTTGTTTATTTTCAATAAGGCATAAACACCAAAGTGATAGTTAAATGCTTTTTAACTTAGAAGAACTGAAGAAAAACAACTGTTAACTTAGAACTAAAGAAAACATTCTCTGTCTCTCTAGCCATCTATCTGTGTGTGTATTAATATGTATGGATATGTATGTTGATGTGGCGGGTTTTTGGCATAACTCATAAGAGCTGCATTAAAATATAAAAGGGTAATTTTTCATTCCTAAGTAATGGGTGCAATAGACTGGTCTGATTTTCACCCCACCCTGGTCTCCCGGTCTTTTTCCATTGCTGTTCTCACCTCACCCATGATCTTGTCACAGAAAGGATTTCAGGGAAGTGTTGAGTATATATGTTTTGTACTTTATTTAGTTTTCTAAAAAGAAGCTGAAAAACTGAACTGGCTTGTTTTATAAGTCATGTCAAAATGACTGCATCAAGATTGCTTCAGTATACTGTATATTCATAGTACCCTATGCATTCAGCATTCGATCTGTTGGCTTATTGACAGACTATTCACAGTGGAACTTATGAGCTGCCTACTTTTCTTTTGGATGGTATGAAAACTGTGACTTTCTTATGATACATATTTATTAGCTATAGAGATCTTTCTTAGCAGTAAGTATAGTGGAAAGAGCCCAGCTTTCGCTCAGACAGTTTGAATCCTGGCTGAACAGTAATTAGTAAGGTGGCATTCGCCAAGTTGCATAACCTCTCTAAGCTTCATCAGTAAAATGAAAATCATATTCCTACCTCTATCAGTTAGAATCCTAACAGGAAACAGATGACTCATGAAAATATGATATTTTTATCATCCACAATTAGATTATTTACAGAGGTGTGGTTATAGGCAAACAGAAGGTCCAGTGTAGTAAACTGGATCTATTAGCACCAGAGCTGTTACACATTCCCAGGTTCAAGAGAACAAAAACTGGAAATAGTCTTGCTGGGAATCCCCACTGGCTAAACCCTACCAGGAACTAGAGGGCAGTGGAGCTTATTGACAACTCCTTCCGGGTCAGCCCCCTGGGGCCAAATGAGGAGGACTGGGAAACTCCTGCAGCTGTCTGCATGCAGTACCTTTTAAGGTTATTATGATTAATTTAATGCCGGTCACTACCGAAGGGCTCATTAAATATTTTTTCCCTCTTCTTTCTTGACTATCTTGATTGTTATACACTGTTAGAATATCGGCCCTCCAAAATGAAACCTCTAGAAAAATCACAAAGTTTTTCATTGAATGACCTTGAGATTTTGACAGAAAAGTAACTCCAGAGTTCTTTGCTTAGCCTGTGATCAAATCAGTTAATCTACTCCTTTTCCATCTTGCTAAAATTCAAATCTGTTGGGCTAAATAAACAACCTTAGATATTTAAGTAGATAGTACTATTTCTTTTTTTTTTTATTTTTTTATTTCAGCATATTATGGGGGTACAAATGTTTAGGTTATGTATATTACCTTTGCCCACCCTACCCCCCGAGTCAGAGCTTCAAGCGTGTCCATCCCCCAGATGGTGTTCATCTCACTCATTACATATGTATATACCCATCCCCTCTAGTATTATTTCTTTATAAAAATTATACATAAAACATATCTATAGGAATATGCGTGGGGGGTGCATGTTTAGTGGAGAAAAGGATATCTTTATTTCTTAAGAAAAAACTGAGGAAAAACCATATGAAGAAAAGAGAAGAAAACACTTTTAGTACATGTACACTCAGATACTTTCCAAATAATACAAAGGAAAAAATGATATTAACATAATAATTTTCATTGCTTTATAAACACAAATGAGGTTTCATCTTTTTTCTCTGTACCCTCAGGAGAGAAGAGACTCATTAAGGAAAACTGATAAAATTCAAAACACATCAAAGGGAGAATCCATTCACTAATTAATGTACATTCTAATTACAACTATCAATTTCTTTCTTTATAAAAGACAAAGATCACAGAGTCCTACTAGCGGTGAGCCCCCCTAGTGAGTGGTGACATCCAGGAAAAGGACAAATTGATGAGAATGAAGATCATTCAAAAACTCAATTTCTGTTTTTGCATTTTAATTTTTAATACATTATGTGATCCCTGATGTTAGAAGTTTTGGCTGATGACTAGGATATATGTTAATATGGTTTCCTTTTTTATCTATTATTAGGTGACTATATTAAAAATTAAAATAACTTCCATGCTAATGTGATTTCCAGAGTCAAGATAATAAAACAGTCATTGAGTACCCTAATCACATTTTTTTCCAACAAGTAAACAACATAGAATGAGAGAAAAATTGGGAGGAAATTTTAGGGAACAGACTGGTCTATCAGAAGAAATTGAAAGTAAAATTTAAAGGAGGATATCACCTAGAAAAAAAAAGAGGAAGAGAATGAGAAGTTTGAAAAAATTTTATTGGGAAATTCCAAAATGAATAAACTTAATTAACTATAAATGCTCCAGGCAAAATGTAATAGTTCAGATGTTATGAACAGATCCCAGCCAATTTCTAATGTGTAGAGATTGTTAGTAAGGGTAGATTACATTACTAACCTTGAAACGTGTACAAGGACATTAAGGCCCATATGTAGAAATAAGAAAGCTGTTTTCAAAATGGCAGAAGATCTGAAAGTAGGAATGCATGAAATGCCCATGTTATAACTGCTTGATGAGTATTTGCCTTACAAAAGCCTGCTGATAATCTTAAAATCAATATGTACAAATTGGAACCCATTATTTAAATTCCTTAACCTACTTGTCAACTTCTCCTATCTATGCAGTAATTTTATGCATCAAAGAGACAGGAAACCCTAGCTGTGGTTTTCAGTCTCACCGTATTCATCAGTCCCCAAGTTTATCTTTTCAGTTTTCTCCCATCAATACCTTTACTTCCATAGATATATCATTCTTTCTCCCGAATACATCAAAATGTTACTTGTTCTCCCTGCCTCTAATTTCTTCATCACTTTCAACTTATTTTGTAAAATGCCAGATTTATTAAACATTACCGTAATTTACACTAGTGATATACCTGTTAAATATTCAGAAATTGAAGATAAACCGAAAAAGGAGAAAATTGCCTGCGTTGTCCCCATTTAGAGTTAACTAGGATTAGTCTTTTGTTGTATAGCCTACCTTTCTTTGCATTTAAAATTCTAAAGTCATACTATTTATACTCTATTAATTTCCCTAAAGCAGTGTTTTGATTATTCCTTGCCTATATAGGCTGATAGTTAATAAATAAATACATGGCATTCTGCAACATACTTCAATTACATGTATAAACCACTAATTAAAGGAAATTATCGTCCAAGCTGTTTCGTGTTTTATCTCCCAGGATTGTGCCTCTGCTCCATCAGTCCAAATGACTGGCCTTCTCACCAGCTGGCCTTTAGCCTGTTTTTCAAGGCTGACTCAAACATGGTCTTTTCCATGGTGCCTTCCCTGACCTCACAGTCAGAAATGATATCTGTCTTTACCTGAATTTTCCTTACCCTATCTTTAGACCTCTGAGGCTGCCTTGTTCTACAGTTATTTCTATAACTATTTCTCTCATAGTAAAGAACAGATCCTGCTTGTGTATGGGAATCTCATGATAACGGCTCGTGAGGAAGTACTTAATACACATTGAAACTGTTAACAAAAGACTGGACGGTCTAACTTAATGAAGATATCGTGCTTGGACTATGAAGTAGACAATATACTTATAGCATCAGTTTCTTATAGGAAATTTGGACAAGTGCTGAATATCATTCAGTCCACAATGGATTTCTCTTCTCTATCGCTGATAAAAAACAGTGTCTAGTGTCTGGGTTCCAGATAAAAAAAGACAGAAACAAATTTACGGGTGCCAATCTTAAAACTCTCACAAAAGATGCTATATCAGTTTGAGAATAAATGTAGTCAATATGTTCAAAAGTTTTTATCCATGAAATTTCCTGAAGTACTTAAGGGATTTCCAGACAGCTAATTTCCACTTATTATCTTATTTTCTCTTTAATATTTTTAAGCAAATTGGTTTATCTTTCATTAAAATCTTAGTAATCTTTTTTTTTATTTCAGTATATTACGGGGGTACAAATGTTTAGGTTACGCTTATTGTCTTTGCCCCATCTGAGTCAGAGCTCCAAGTGTGTCCATCTTTTTATACTTCTGGGAATATGAGTAATTTTTGTCTCCTTTTAGATGTTTTCATTTTCCATTCTATTAAAAAACCCAGTCACATGTATCATCTTCTTACTAATATGAATGCTCTATTTCTTTTTTTAATTTTGTTGCTTTCTGGACATAAATAAACTTTACTGTTACATTAGCAACCCAGTGTTTGCAATATGAATAAATAGTTGTGAAGTATTCTGTATATCTTATTGTGTTAATAATAAATATCCTAATGTGACCAGCAACTCACACATCTAAGACTTGCCAGTTTCCCAAATTAAATGGTAGTTTGTCTTTTCTTTACTATTAAATATACTTCATAGTTTAAAGCCACCTGAATGCCTTTGGCCCGTTTTGTCCTTCAACTCACACCGGCTTCCCTGTGGGTTTCACACACACTGGAAAAATGTGCATTTTCTTTAATACTTTAAATCTCTTTCTAGTCCTCATTCTTGCTTTTGCTCTCACTTTTGTTCTACTCTCTCTTTCCTCCCCTGTGTTTTTTCTATTTTAAGGTATTATAGTTTGTTCAAATAATGTGAGTCTTGTCTCTTCTCCATTAACTTCTAGTGCTTTTTAAATGTGATATCTGTGGGAAAGTTATAGTTAGGTAAAGAGATAAGGATTGAAGATAGAGTTTTAGGAATCAGCATGTTGGCGATAGTTAAAACTTGGAAGAGACCGAAGTAATTGACTTCACGTGAGAAGAGAGAAAACTGAGGAGTGAATCATGTATAAAATCATCATTGAAATGATAGGCCAAAGATGAGAATGCAGTGAAAGAGATTGAGAATCTTAGTAACAGGGCACTTACTGCTTGACCTCCTGAGAAAATATTTGTGATTGGGCTGCGTACCATGTATCTCATTCTTTTTCTTAGGATAATGTTTCACCATGGGGTGTCATTTGCATTAAATTGAAATTTTCTAAGTATATCTAAAAGAGCATACTTGTGTAAGAATTAACCGAATTGACAGACAGCCGTGGATCATTTAGTTAAGAGTTTAGACTTGGTATAAATGCAATTATTACTTGGTGTTTAAGCATGGATTATGTAAGGAGTTAAGTTCTCATTGCTATGTCTCATCTGTTTCATTTTCCTATAGTGCACTATTTCAGGAAAAGATAGTGGCTAGTATTAATCTTTGAGACACTGTACTGACACCCCTGGTTTTCTGTTTTCAAGTAATTACCACTTCTCTTAGGCTTCTGTCTTTAAGCCATTTTTATGAAGTAAAATTAATTCATCACCTGTTCCCCTCTGAATATGATCATGAAAGTTTGAAAATTCATTCTTGGGAAATTCTTATTGCCCAAGTAAGTTCATTCGAGGATGTGAATTATCATCTAAAATGTAATTATTTCTTTCCAAAGAGCTTAGTAATTGCTGTCCTTTCATACTATATTTTCACTTCTACTGCTAAGCTAAACTTAGCAGTCTTGCATTCTTATGTGACGTACCAACATAAATAAGAATATGTTACAGTCAGACTAAATAGAGCAACCAGTGATAAGAAAAAAGTGCAGCACTGATTAGAGCTGAATAATCATTAGAAGGCAGGCATGGCAAAGAAGCCGTGTTAGACAGTGAAGCGAGTGCCAACAATCAGAAAATAAATAAATGATTGAAGTAAGAGTTACGAAGTCCAGAACCCAAGGAACGTGAAGTTGAAGCTGTTATATTCTGTCGCATTAGGCTTCATGGCAACTGCTGTGGGAAATGCTTGCAAGGTCAAAGACATGTGGGTGCTTCCTGCAAGTCAGGCAGTGCTTTATGTGGGGTACACAAATTAAAATGGAAAGGAGGGGCAAATTAAGGCATGATGTAGTGTAACGGGCTATTCTTTGTTTAGTAATGACAGCACATTATTAAATACAACTGAAAAATAACTATATCCTTTGCTTTGGATTCCCTCGGGCTGCATTTTAGGTATCCAATGGCATTTCTAAGCTGTTTTAAATGCTGCCATCTTGTTAAATGTTTTTATGTTTTTGTGTTTTGTATTTTAGCTATGAAGATGGCCAAGTGGGAGATGCAAATATTAATACACAAGAAGGAGGCATTCACAAAGAGATCCTCCGAGTAATTGGTAATCAAACTGCTACTGGTTAAAGGACCACCATTTAATTAACGTGATTTGAAAGCCTTCCTCGGGTTCAAAGCTGGATTTTGAACTGAAGAAGATGATAAAATAACTTATTGTTATTATCAACAAATTTAACCCTTTGAATACTGATTTTTTTTCTTAGTATTTCTAAGTATCTCATTAAATACCTAAAATGGTATAAAATTTATCAATTGTAGGGTTATGGAATCTAGTAATAAAATTAAAACAGCACTTAAACTGCAGTTTGGGTTGCTCATACAATAAACAGATTGAAAAAACAGTTTTGTGCTGATATTTTTATATTAAACTCTTTAATTGGACATTTGGTACTATATGCCGACATTTTAGGTTACTGAAATATAATTGAGAACATTTTATAATGGCATCTAAATCTATCAGATACTTTGCAATAAGTATAATGTTTGCATATTCTGATGCGCTATATAATTAGTGGTATGAACCTTTGAATATCTTGGGAGGTATGTTCCCTGGTCTCTTATTTTTCTTTATACAAAAACAGTTAGGTCTTAGAAGCAGTGCTTTGCCCAAAAGTATGTAATATACATATCTATAGATTCATGCATCAAAATGTGTGCTTGTGAATATACTTGTATATATTCACATGTATGTATTTTGACAACAGAGATGGCTTAGCATCACAACTCTATCCTCATTCAATGAAAGAAGATAATAAAGTAAGCAGTAAATTTGAACTTAAAGCAAGATGTGAGCCAAATTTACCACCATTCATTCATGGATAATGTTTGCAGACAATTTTTCTGTTTGTCTAAAGAAATTCAACTCTTTTAAAATGCTATCTAAAAGTCATAATTTGGGGAACATAGATGCCCCTGGTAGACTGAATCTGTGTTCAAATGATCATATATTTCAAAGAAGGGCCTCAGAACTTAAAGAAACAGTATATATTTTTTATTTACTACAATGGAACATTTTAAAAATTTATTTATACCACACCAGCATTTTTATATTTGTTCATCTAGTACCTCTGCTTATTTTTTTTTCATATTGAGAAAGAACATAAACTTTGAAGCTTCTTTTATATTAAAAGAATACAAATAAGTTTCTAGAGAACAATAACACCAGCTCTCAGCATTTTCTTTTCAAGAGTCATATGCTCATCAAAATCATTTCTATTTCTCTGAGTCCTAGAGTTCTTATTCATTTCAAGTTTTAATTGACAGTGTTTATTTTCCCACACGATGTCTTTGGAATAAGGCCATTCATGAAAGCAGTTTAATTAGTGAGTCTGCCACTCTATTCAGACCCTGAATCAAGGCTCGTATCTGATTTTAATTTATGTAGAAAAAAATAAAAATGTATAGTCATTTGCAAGTATAATGTGATAATTTCTGTGTTTATTTCCTTTGTCTGGCATAAAAGGTCAGAAAAAAGGTCATACACATTGTTAAGGGTTGCAGTTTAGAAAGTATTTACTGATCATTTGTTTTGGTAGTTTGTACATAATTGATGTGCCACTTATTTCTGCAAAAATAGGCTTGAAGTGGTTGAGATATTAATCATTTTGATAGTATCTACTTAATACGTTGGTCTGTTTTGACTTGTGCCTCTGAACTCAGGGCTAGACTGAGGAATATGTTATCATGTTAGGGCCAAGATATAATACCCTATTTAGTGTTTTGTGACTTGGTGTGGAACGAGAGGACCACTTGCTTCTTTCTGCCAAGACACCCCAGGTCTGCCAAATCCCTTTAACTATATTTTTAAAAAATTTTTAAGTAACAAATTACTTTTTTCAATTTAATTTTGTGGGGCATTGTATATGTGACATAAACGTGAAGACCTAATGCCAGGATTTGTGACTAGGGATCTTGGAACCCCACCTGTTTGGCCACTAGGACCACTGAGGCACCTCCAAAAAAACTCTGCAGAATGCCCCAAGCATAATTTTAAAGCCACTGACCCTGATCCATTATGGCTTTACTTAACAGCTGAGTGATCTGTAAGGAATATTTAGAATCTGAACTGGAAGGATAATTTGTAGGACTCAAGGCAGATTGATTAGGGGAAGAGAAACTGGCATAATTATAACTTCTACTGCCAACTTAAGAATAACAGCAGATTCACCTATCTAAAGAAGGAGAGTAGTTGATAACTCAATACCTACTAAATATTACAAAGCAATAGGCATCTTTTATGATAATAAAATGTCTTCTGATGACAATTAATTGACTTGTTTTACAATGCTGAATGACAGATTTTGTTTCCAAAAATTGTATCAGAACCTTTGTAAGCAAATATTCTAAGGAAAGTCAATCTTTTAATTGAACTTTCTGAAATTAGGGATACTATAATATACTGATGAAGATGCTTATCTGTATTTCTAAAGAATATAATTTCAATTAATACCATTAGTAAATGAATATCATGATTCCAAAAATCTAAGCTGGTCCTTATAATTCAGAAATTTAAACACTGTTATCTTGCTTTGATTCAGTCACCCATTAAAATATTATCTTTTGACTTTTTTTGATGGTTCTAAGCATTTGATATTGCATTGTGTTTTTATAATCATTTGAAATCTGTTCACTGATACTTTGTCATAGTTTTATTAATTATATGGTCATTACTAGTAGATATTAACCCACTGAGCAAAGGCAATCATTTATTTTCATTCTTGAAGTAGGGAAAATGATACCTTAATTTATTAGTTCTGCTTTTTCTTGCATTACTGATTTTGTAAACATTTCACTATGAATAATTTGTCCTCTTTCACTGTATAAAAAAGAGAAGAAAATGAGTGAACATTTAATAAATGAAAAAAGTAATACACAAATAATCTAGTGCTGTAGAATGCATTATGGTAAGGCGCTTTGAGTGCACTATGTTGGAATGAATTTTATGTTTGTTGCTCAGTAAATCTCAGTCATATGTTGAATTTGAGGATGGTTTTTCAATTTAAAATTTAATTTTGAGTGTCACATTTTTAAAGTTACTATCAAATACTATGTAGTATAAGAAACCATCCCAAACTACTCTTAATGCTTTTATAAATGTTTCCCATTGAAAAATCTGAGTTTAGAAAAGAAATTCCTCAATTTTTCTCCCCTTTGCTAAAAGAAAGAAAATCTGTAATATGCAAGTCTACGAATCATTAAATAACTGAAAGAATTTTAGCAGTACTTTATATAATAACAATATTGGAAAAACTATAACTTGCCTTAGGGCATGGGGTTTCAGAAAGTTTTAAGGAAAAACTCATCCTCCTTGTTAACGAGTCTGGATGACTTCATCAGATAGTAACTTAATATGCCATAAAATGCCACTCAACCTTGGACCATCTAAATAAATACGGATTTCATCGTGGCATTTGAAGCACATTTTAAAAACATTACAATGTCTATTGTCCTGTTGAATTCTTCATTGTAACACTACCTCAAGACAAATGATAGACTGTTTGTTAAGGTAAATTGGGTTTCTAGTGTAAGGAAAAAATAAAATTTTACAAGCAGAAGTCATCAAATAATTCAACAATTAAGATCATGGTGGACATAGATATTGTCAGTTACTTTTGGACAATGCAGTAACATGGATATTTCAGTCACTGGTGATGAATGACATAGTTAACACCCAATGAGTTACTTGAAAGGATTTCAAGTTACAAAATTTGAAATTAATTAGTTTATTTTGATATCGGTTTTCTACATGGGCCAATTTTATGTCCATTCACTTAAAGCCACAATCGACCACTCTAGAGAGTTAAACAATTAAAATACCCAACTGCTATGCCAAAATGGCAGACTGAATATTCAAGTACTTTGGCATTTAATGCCTGCTAAATTTTTTTCAGATTATATATAGATTTGACGTATATTATTACCTAGTAAATTTTTCTTGGGAATTTTGTATACACTATGAAATACTAGGATAAGTTTTTGTAGGTCAAAAGAATTTCAAGTAGTTTTTAGACAAAACATATCCATGAGTGTGAAAAAGCTGTGTTGAAGAATAGATTACATTACACATTTACCAGCAAGTCAGTAAAAAATAGTGCTTATTTACATAGTCAATATAATTTAATGTTCTAAAAATAATTTCTTCAATCTGCCCAATATTTAATGTATCATTTGAGATTTTAAAAAATGCAGCCACTCCTTTATGTAAACATTAAGATATACCTATGTTTCTTTAACTATACAGCCTTCTTTACAATAAATTTCCTGATTTCTGTGCACAGAATAGTATTGCAACCTGCTATTTAGCCTTTGGTGCCTTAGAGTTATTATAAATATTTAACAATATGTACATAATGTAAATATTGCCAAGAGATCACTGAGGCCAAATATTTTCTCTATTCACTTTTTATTGCACTTGCTTTCTATTGCTACTTAAGCCTCTTATATCCAGCTTTGTAATAGTTCTAACATTGTAGCCAATGTAAATGTTTACTTTCAATAAATCTGAATTTGTTCAACAAGTACCGTATATGTGGGCACTATTTTGAAAACTCGGTTAGGCCTTAGATTCTTCTGTTGATGAATCTTGCTTCTGGGGACTATGTATTTTAAGGTCTCAACAAACTCTAAAAATGGTGTATCCCCTTTTATTTTTAGAATACTTTTAAAATAAGTGTAATAAAGAAAAAACCCTTGCTGTATTCCCCATATATTTGCAATAGATTGAATTGGTCGTGGGAATGCCATTTTAATTTCAAATTCTGTCAAGAAGCATAGGCTTGAAAGAAGAAATTCTTGTATATTTTGTATGTATGCTCTATTTATAACATCCGGGTATAATCACAAAAGGAGCATTTCAAATGAACAGTCATGAATTTTCTAAGAATTTCTGATCTGATTAGTAATTGAAAAATGATTTTTAAGGAACCACTTTTTATAAAATGCATCTCATTAACTGAGGAAAACCTTGGTTTATAAATAAATATGGTTCTCTAAACATATTAATAGTAAATATTTATGAAGAGCTAAGTTTACATTCTCATAATAAATGATTTTTTACTCGTGATACATTTATAGCTGAGAAACTTTATTTTATTTCATTTATTTATTTTTCTTGAGACAGAATGTCTATTTTTCACTCAGTAAAAACTACTCACAAGCCTCTTACTCATGACCCTTCATGATCTGGCCCCTGCCTCCCTCTGTCCCCTCCCCAGCCTTATTTCTCACCACCACCTTACACTCAGCATTGGAAGCCCACTGAATTCTTGGCAGGTCCAAGAATAGATCCTCTCACACACCTTCTCTTTCTGTCCCACTCCCTATCTCCAACTTCTACTACTTTTAACTCTGAATCTGCCTATTCCCATTTGGGCCCACATGATCCTAAATCTCCAAGTATCTGACCATAGCTCATCTATCTCACTTGGCATGCAGCGTTGAAAAGGTTTATTGCTTTGCCTGGTTCTTTTTCCCTGTCTACCCTTCCTCCATGCATGGATTATTTCCAGTAGCTAATAAATGTTTGGCACTCAAGTAGGCACACACACACAATTATAAATATCTATCTGATGAAGATGGTCTTCAGATAAAGTGGCATTAAAGCTGAAATTCTTTGGACTATGTTTTCTCATTGGCTCATACTATATTCATGAATGTAAATAAATACCCATGGTGGGGGCATAACAAGCCAATGCTACTACCATCATCCTGGGTTCCAGCTCCTGCAGGAAAACATAGGAATCCCTTGATGTTGGTAACATCTACTCTCTCTCACCCTTCAAGTATATATTTTCATTTTAATTTTAGATCAAGCAGTACCTGGATTGGAAGGTCATTTTGAGGTCCCAGGATGAAATATAAAACTAGATACTTACAAATTTATAATTTAATGTCAGTAGTTTGCATAGCCAAAGGATCATTGCTTTGCTAAATAATTACTTTAAATAATGAGTTTCCTTCCCTCGCATACTTAAGAGTTCATTTATAGGTCATTAACTACTTGACATACAAGAGATACTTTAAGGTATATTACTAATATCCATTACCAATAAAAATAAATCAGTGATGAAATTAAGCACATCAATAATTATAAGTCAATGGGAAAATAAGTTTCCTTCCGAAGACATTACATTCTTCTAACATGGTATAAATTGTAACTAACCTGAATTTTATTACACATTCTACTGTGTGACATCTAGCTTAATTTTTACAGCTGTGTAATTGGGAACATTTCTATTCTTTATGTGTTTCCTGGTTAACTTTTGGGATACATATTTCTTAATAATTGTAGACTTACAGCATAGTCAATTTTCTAGTTCTGATATACAGCAGCCCTGGAGTGGTATGGCTTTCTGCAGGTTATTATGTGGAATCCTTTTCCTTGAGTTGCTGCCTGTTGCAAATCTACCGATAATTCAAGGTTAAGTTCACATACTCTCAAGTACCTGAATACTTCCTAGATCATCCAACCATAAAAGATGTCTCTCTGCTCTAAATTCCTGAAACATTTTGTAGTTCTCTTGGAGCATTGATTCATAGTTATTACTATTTCTAGGGCTCTTCGTGTAAAACATTGCATTCCTGAAGATTACGCTCTACCACAACTAATAATCTCTCTCGGCTAATGTTATGCTTAATTCCATAAATTTAATCTGTTAAACAGTGCTTAATGTCTCAAAGCCTCGTAATTAAATAATATCTTATATTTCTATCAGTATTATTAAAGGAAGTGACAAAGAGCGAGTCCAGCCACTTTTGACTGAAGGTGATCACAGTTTCATTAGCTCTTTAATACTTTCTCCACTTCCACTCAACCAGGATGACCTGGCCCTGGAGTAACAGGGCAGAATTACAATTGAGCTCCATACTATAACAATGTAATGATTAACAGATCCACCACTTTTATTCCATCTTCTCTATGGGAGTTTTCCTTAATTCCTTGTGAGTGAAAGAGACTGGTTGTATATTGGACCTGAGGCAAGATATTAAGTTGCATAGTGACATTCAGAAAACATCTGACAGATGCACAGTTTACCTTTTAATATACAGAGGTTTTTAAAAACGTGTAGTCAAACATTAAATTTCATAAGCATATTGATTTTGTGTTGTAGTTACTGTGTGATGCCATCTGTTTACAGGGATCAGGCACGCTATTTCGGCTTGCAGAATTCTGAAAATGAGCACTTGGAAGAGTGTGCCAGCACATGTTCCCATCAAACAGCAGTCCTGATCTCTTACTAATTACCTTATTTCTGTGTGAGGCGCCTCTCTTCCCAAAGTTACCAGGTTGAAAATCATTCCCCAGCCGGGCACGGTGGCTCACGTCTGTAATCCTAGCTCTCTGGGAGGCCGAGGCGGGTGGATTGTTTGAGCTCAGGAGTTTGAGACCAGCCTGAGCAAGAGCGAGACCCCGTCTCTACTAAAAATAGAAAGAAATTAATTGGACAACTAAAAATATATAGAAAAAACTAGCGGGGCGTGGTGGCGCATGCCTGTAGTCCCAGCTACTCGGGAGGCTGAGGTAGGAGGATCGCTTGAGCCCAGGAGTTTGAGGTTGCTGTGAGCTAAGACGACGCCACGGCACTCTAGCCCGGGCAACACAGTGAGACTCTGTCTCAAAAAAAAAAAAAAAAAAAAAAAAAAAAATCATTTCCCTTGCCCATCCCATCCACTGTGTCCCTAAGAACAGTCAAGTCTGCATCTAAGATATCCTTGGCTCCCATGGACTGCTGCAGTATTTGTCAACTCTAATATTTTCAGTTATTTATTCAAAACACTTTTTAGTCTCTGATATGTACCGGGCTCTGACAGGTGTTAGGGCAAGTAGATCTTGCCCTGAAAGAACCGACAGACTCCAAGAGAGTATTTATTAGAGGCAGTTGCAATCCAGTATAATGCACGATATTATAGGGTAGGTACACGAAAGTAAACCTCTCACTGAGCCCTGAAGACCTTGCGAAGGTTCTGTCCTACACAAACGTTCCTGTGGTTTCCGTTATTATACTGACCACACATCCTAGCATAGCATTTAACACCCTAGGAAGAAACTAAACAGTTTTCCAACTTTTTTCATGTATGACAAAATCACCTTGACTGTCATTTAATTTTAGCCAAGCTAGGGTCCCCATTAGTTTCCAAATCTACCAAGCCTTGGACTCTCTTAATTTTAAGCCTTTCCTCACCCTGTTTCCTTTTGATTTGAATCATTCTATCCATTCTCACTGTCAGGTCAGTTCATTTTAATACTCTTTCCTTAAAATCTCAAAGGCAATTCTGTCTCTTCTCTGAAGCCCATCACTTAGTCACTTGCTTGGTTTTCTCCATAGCTCTGCTGCTTTTTTTACCTTTTAAATCATCCAGCTATTCAGGTCAAAAAATTATGTTTATTTGTCTGCTATTTTTTATTTTATTTGTCTATATAAATAAGCATGTTCCTCAGCATGACTATAGCCACACGTCTACCCACAGCCACCCCTGCACGACTGTACTCAAGGCATATGTGCTGTTGACATATTTTCAAAAACATTGGTCTGGAAGGTGACAAGGTGAAAGGTTGGCTCGTATTAGGTTGTGACACCGTTGACTAGGTGTCATCATCTTAGGAGTGGCAGACAAAAGAGTAACATGAGCACAACTTAGGAATCCAGGCCACCAGCATGATTTTCCATGTGACCACCAGTAGACCCAACAACCACCGAGAGATCAAAGTGAAAATGTTTAAAGGCAGTGACAGCAACTGACATTTAATAAAGGTAGCTAAGAAAAGGAGTAAAATATTAAGTCCAGGCTGCAAGATATCAACTCTTCACAACAGAACTATCTAGTGTATTCAGTTTGTCAAAGAAAGCCTATAATTCATTTATTAGCCTTTTGTTTTCCCAGAAAGTGCAGAATGGGGTCCAGGCACAGAATATACACTAGATACTCTAATGAGTTAGACTGTTCTTTCTGGGATTTTCAGGCCCTACTTAATGTGACCTCTCCCATCAGTCCAACCTTATCTCCTATTATTCCCTCATCCGAACACCCTGAATTCAATCATTTTTCTTTTTTTCTTATATCTCATCAACACACCGTGAGCCTGTTCACTCTCAAAAGGCTCCCAAGTTATCCGCCCTTTTCCTCTATCCTCCAAGTACCAATGTTCTGTCCAAATCTGCAGGCCCAAGCTAAGCTCCATCTCCTCCATGAACTCTTTTCAAAAGACTGTAGCCTGTGTTGTTTAGAGGTGCTATGTGAGTGTTTTTTTTTTCTCTCCCTAATATTTTGTAATGTCCTAGGTGGAAAGAAACATCATTTATACTTTAGATTTCTGCAAAGTTCAGCATATAGCAAGTACTCAATAAATAATTATTGAATGGGTAAACTGACCAGTTAATTGAGTGTTAAGAGAATGAGAAAGTTAGGGTTTGAGGAAGACGGGATATATAGCCAAAAATACCTGTACAAATATCATTTAGTCACTCCTACTTTTTTGCTCACACAGCCCTGTTATATACTTTTGTTTAAAGTTTTCTCACTAATATATTAATAACTATTCATTTACAATGATGTGTTTTTGTGTCTTCTGCAGTCAAGGCCCTAGAGTTCCTCGGCTGTCTCATGTGCCTTAGCCCAGGGTCTGCTACAGAGTAGGCATTCAGTTTACGTTGATAAATGAGCTAGTTATCCAATGCAGAAATGAATTAATAAATGAAAAAAAGAAGATCAAATTTGGAAGCCTCTAAGCCATACCTATTCAAGCCGTCAGGGAATTATATCCTGTGACATAATTTCAGGGAAAATACTCCTGTGGCCTCCAGCAGAAACACGTCCTTGAACAGAAAAGGATAATTAGGATTTGGGTGCCTGGAAGAAGGAGGGGGCAAGGCCTTCTCAGTAAGGGGAACTACATGAGAGCCCACATGAGATCAGAAACACTTAGAGTGTGCTGGGATTAAAAGAGTATAGAGTCCATCAATTCTATTCCCTTTCAGTGCCTGGATTTGTGTCTGTCTTTGGCATACTCTCCATTTACTTTGAATTTACCTTTCCTGTCTCTGTTTGCTTCTTTTATCTTCTCCACCCTCCTCTAGAATTCCAATTACCCTAAAATTCAAATTGAAGGTGCACAGCGAGTGAGAGAGCCAGGAGGCAGCCTAGAGGCTGAGATGCTGGGTGTAGTGCCAATGTGTCTGGACCAAATGAATCAAGGCTGAAAATTAGGGCATTTCCTAATAGGATATAGTAAGCACCTTGAGGTATTTCACTCCATCTGAATATAACTAAAAAAAATGTAAATAGTTACTGTGACCAAAGTGCTCTGTGAGACTGGGTGGACACAAGATGAAGGGCCCTCAATCCTTGCCCTTCCGCAGTGTATAGTCTCTGCAGTGCTTATTAACAAGAATGCTGATGTTGATTACAAACACTGTGTAGAAGGCGTTGCTCTCACCATTCCATGCACCTTTCTTTATTTAATACTTACAATAATCTTTGAGGTTGATGCCATTATTATCTTCATTTTACGTATTAAAATGCTAAGGCAGAAGGCACAGGAATTTGTCCAAGGTCACATAGTCAGTGAATGGTGGAACCAAAGCCATGTAGCTCGAGCTCACACTGTTAACTGCTGTGTGGTTCTGTCTCCCTCACCCTCAGTTCAGCACAGTTCCAAGCACAGAATCAACATGCCAAAATGTTTACTGAACTGAGTCACTTTGTACACAGTGTTCATGAAATGTTTTCATCCATGTTCTTTGAACTAATTTTGGCATTTAGAATGGCCCAGAAAACAGCCTTGATAGTGAGAAAATCCTTATGGTAATAAGAGGAACAGCTACTGATCTAAATTGTTACTCATATCACTTGGAGAATTTTGCCAGCAAGTTCACAGAATCTTGGAAATGTCTGCTCCGGAAGAGATTCAGATCAATTCTGGTGCCCATCCTCTGCCCAGGCTGCAGCAGGTAAATCCAGTGCTCTGCTCACAGAGTGTTAAACACAGTATCTGCAAGAGGGCTGTTGGGAGAGGATGTGTACTGAAAAATACAACAGAACCTAGAAATTGTCACAACAATTCACATCATCTGGAACACAGTGACATTGATAATCCTCAGGACCGTAAACCCTTGGCATGGTATCAGATTTATGAAGTCTAAAGCAAAACACCACAGAAAATACAGTGTCTATATAGAACTCAAATAGCCATGAGTGAAGCGGAAGCTATACTCTATTTATTATGTGATAAAGCTGTCATTCAAAGTGTTTTCTCATGAAGCAGTTTGTCAGAGTAGTGGAGGGAACCAGGAGATCTTGGAGATTATTTATTTTGTATTATTTGTTTCTTTCATTAATTAAGACAACCAAGATGTATATTGGGTACCTATTACATGCAATCACCATATAAGGAGTTTGGAATACAGATATGAAATCGGAGGAAATGGTCATGCTATTCATGAGGGCAGAGAAATTTTTTCTGATTTGTTCACCATGGTGCCAGTCCTGGGCATTTTTGCCTTTAGTTCCATTCTGCGCTCTTCCTCTGTTCTGCTCCGAATCACTGGGGGAGCTGAGCCTACAGACTATATTTCTCATGCTCCTTTCTCAGCGGGCTTCCAAATGGACTAGAACAATGGGAAGCACTAACAGGAAAGTGAAGAACAGGAGAAGGGAGCAGCCAGGTATTTTCCCTCAGTTTGTTCCTCTGGTGTCCTCTCCAGCAGAAGCTGTTTCTCTTCCATGGCTCCAGCTGGTTCTCACAGGCGGGTCACCATGGTTCAGTCTCTGAAGGGTGACCCAGTCCCCTGCACCCTTGTAACACTACCTTTTCAGCCTTTACAGTCTTGGGATGCTAGTGGCTCCCTGATATTGTTAAATTCTGGGCTGCTTCTCTGGGCCCTGTTTGGATTCTAATCTCCGTTATCTGAATTACCAATACCCTGTGTTAAGTCCCCTGTGTTGTGAACACTCAAAGTACTCTCTATTTTAGACCCTGATTAATATAATATGATTATATTACTATGACTGCCATATTTCCCAGAACAGAGCCTACCATATATTTAAATAAGCAAATGGGGTTGGGAAAGATGTATAAATTATTTTACTATCCACACATTAGAAATGATAAAATGGATGTACACTACAGGAACATAGGAAAAAAATTTTCTCGGTGTGTTTGAGAGTTTGGGAAAATTTGAGTTTTGAAGGAGAAATTTTCAGGTGAACAATAGGTAATATGCTTTTCAAGTATCAGAAAACACATGAACAGAGACAGGGAAATGAGAAAGAGAAAAGTATGAGCATGCAGGGACCTACCAGGTATTTCTCCATGAGTAGGATACAAAATTAGTGTCTGAGGATAGTGGAAATTAAAGGATGATTAGGTCTGGACTACAAAGGGCTTCATGTCCAATCTAAGGAGATTGGATTTGTCTTGCAGAATCATTGAAAGATTTCAAGCAAGGAAATTACATCAGCATACACAAAAAATCTGGTATCTATGATATGCATGCTACAAAAGCAAAACAAGCATTTTATGATCACTTAATGTCTACCATTTTTGTTTATTTTTGTCACAAAAAGCAAGTTGCTGAAATATTTCATCTAGTTAGATAGTAAACATGATTTTCGATAGCAATGGATGCTTTAGTTTGGGGATGCTTTTATGAATAGCAGTTAGTTAATAATGTCAGGTTTTATGCTGCTCCATTACAATAAACCTGCAGTCCCCAACTCCCCGGGGCTCAGACTAGTAACGATCCATGGCCTGTAGGAAGGGGGCCGCACAGCAGAAGGTGAGCAGAGGGCAAGCAAGCGAAGCTTCATCTGTATTTACAGCTGCTTCCCATCACTCGCATCACCACCTGAGCTCCGCCTCCTGTCAGATCAGTGTGAACCCTGCTGTCAACTGCGCATGCGAGGGATCTAGGCTGCGTGCTCCTTATGAGAATCTAAAGCCTGATGATCTGAAGTGGAGCTGAGGCGGTGAGGCTAGCGCTGGGGAATGGTGCAAATACAGATTATCATTAGCAGAGAGATGTGACTGCACAATAAACGTAATGCTCTTGAATCATCCCCAAACCACCTCCCTCCCCCAGTTCCATGGAAAAAATGTCTTCCATGAAACTAGTCCCTGGTGCCAGAAAGGTTGGGGACTGCTGCAATAAACATCAGCCACCTTTTGTTTTGTTTTTAACCACTGATGCATCATCTTACAATGTCAGAGTTGTGCTCCTTCCACTGGCTGCCAGATGGCTACAATGTGACAGTTGTCTAAAACTCCACAAGAATGTCATCTACAGACTAAAATTATACAGAAATTGGAAAGGGAGATGACAGAGTTATCAGGAAGCCATCTTTTCAAAACTGTTAATGTGGAACCTCAGAAGAGTAAAAGCAAATAATGAAGACTTGGAAATTGTGAAGTACAGAGATTCTGTGGTACTACCTGCTTGAGAGGATTTTAAAAAATATTTTATTGCCTCTTTACATTTTGAGCTTTAGATATGATTGGCTTAAATGCCTAGGTCAATGCCTTATGGAAATCCAAAGCTTGAATCAAGATTTCTGTAGGTTGCTCATGTAAAGAGGTCACCTTCACCTCCTGCATCCTGACATAGGCTGTTTCTGTGCCACACATGGTTATATCCAAACACGGATTTTAGCCATTTTCATTTTATACACATACACTGGAGCGGGTACAGCAGTGGAACACATATTACTTCTGTGTAATATTTAAGAACCTGCTAATGTTCTTAAATTGTTTTAGCCACCTGTCACTGGGGTTTCTTCATTGGCTCTTCACTGGCTTTCTATGTCAGTATATTTCAACTTCCTCACCAGAATACTTAATAAGGAATTTAAGTGATACAATTCCAGCTTTCTTTACTCTAGGTTATCTACCAAGTCCCACCTTAACTTAATGAGGATGAAACTTTTTGAAGAAGTTAAGCCAGCATAAGGGATCAACATAAGTGGTCTTATCATTAGGGATATTGCTATGGTTTAAACATCTTTAGGTTCTGAGCCCCTTGAGAACCTTATGAAAACGTTTGACTATCACCTCAAAAAAATCCACATGGGGAACAAGGTTGTGCATACAATATTTATAGGTTATGGACCTTTCTAATGTCTAACCAAAGACCAGCTTTGTGGGTCCATGGACCCATGTTGCATAGGAAACCTGTACTTCTATTCCAGAAGGTGTTCTCACCATCACCTTGACCCCACTTGGTTGCTACACTACCTGGAAATGCTTGTACAAAAGCATTGCTGAAAAATAAAGGTTAAGTCTACTGTCAACAAAAGATCTTAGTTTTCCCTTATCGGAGAACATTCTTCATTCCTAAATAATATTTTCAATGGATATCCAAGGATTCTGGGTTAACAGTTGCTTTTTTTTCAGTGCTTGAAAATGCCACTTCTATCTGGCCTTCATGGTTTCTGATAAGAAATCCATAGTCATTCACATTGTTCATCCCGTTATAGGTAAGGAGTCATTTCTCTTGTGCTATTTTCAAGATTTTTTGCCTTTACTTTGTTCAATTATGATGTGTCTTGGGTTTATCCTGTTTGGGATTTACTCCACTTTTTGAATTTATACTTCTATTTCCTTTGACAAATTTGAGAGAGTTTTAGCCATTATTTTGTTGAGTACTTTTTCAGTCCTGCTTTCTTCCTTCTCTCTTTAGAGACCCCAGTGACATCAATGTGAGACCTTTGGTTTTAGTTCCTGGGTCCCTGAGGCACTGTTCATTTTTTCAGCCTATTTTTCTCTCAGTTATTCAGATTGGTTCTATTCTATTGTTCTATCTTTCAGTTCACTGATTCTTTACTCTGCCCACTTCATTCTGCTAATATTTTGATTTCAGTCTTGTATTTCGGGTCTAAAATTTCAACTTGGTTCTTTTTATATTTTCTATTTCCTTGTGACACTTTTTATTTTTTTCATTAGTTTCAAGCATGTTCATAATTACTCATTGAAGTATTTTTGTGACTGTTACTGTAAAATCTTTGTCGGAGAATTCTAACATCTCTGTCATCTAGATGTGATATCTACTGTCATTTTTCATTCAGGAAGTTTGAGATCTTCCTGGTTCTTGCATGAGAAATGATTTTTAATTGAAACCTGGACATTTTGGGTGCTAAGTTATAAGATTCTGGATTTATTTAAAGCTTCTGTTTTTACCTATTTTAAAAATTTCTTTTCACACTTCTCTGGCGTATAAAACAGAAAGTCTCTCACTGAGAAAGGAAGGGAGCTGCTCATTACTGCCAGGTAGCGACGGAAGTCCAGGTTCCCCACTCTGCCTCTGTAGACACTTAAGCAGGCGCACTCTTGGCTACTGTTAGATTGGGCCAGGAGTAGTTCTGGCTCCTCCACTGATGCCTACCAGGATGGGAGGGACAGCAGTGCCTTGTTACTGCTCCCCTGTAACCTCTACTGAAACCACGGAGGTGAATTGTCCTCACCACTACTGGGCAATACCAGAAACCTTGATTCTAACCAAGTATCCTCTGATGCCACGCCAGTTGGAAGTAGAAGGGACACTTCATTACTGTGAGATGGAATGGAAATCTAGGCTCTCCACTAGGCCTCTCTGGTGTGGTGCTTGGCTAGAACAGAGTGATGATTATCTAAAACTTCTCTTTCTTGCTAGGCTGCCCCTTTCCTGGTCTCTTGCCTAGAAAGAGCAAGAGAGCAGGCTTTTGTTTGGGCTTCATCTGTCTATGTCTGTTGATGTTTCCAGGTTACCAGCTTCTTCAGCTCCAAGTCCAGGAAATGAGGCAAAAGAAAACCTAGGGAACTCATCACTATTTTGTCCCTTAAGTTTCCAGGTCTCTAGCCAGACTGCCGCCTTCTGTCCACCTTTCATAGAGTTCTTTGTTTTATATGTATAATGTCCATGGTTTTTAGTTACACTTAGTGGAGGAATAGGGAAAATAGATCTACTCCATCTTCTGGGAAGTGGAAGTCCACTTATTTCCCATTTTTCTGATATTTTAAAAAATTCTTTTGTGAATATTATGTTTAAGATCTTTACATATTTAACTATTGAATTATTATTGGTATTTATATTTCATTAGTTACTTATAGTTTAAGATTATTGAGAATGTAATATTGGTTGCATATATTTTACCAGCTTTTTCATGGTCTTTAATTTTGTTGATAATGTTGACATATAGAAGTTTTGATGTTTATTTAGTCAAATCCTTTGTGATTTTTCCTTTGCTAAGAATTTAAAAGTCAGAGGTGGTGAAGAGTGCGGTCAAACAAAAACACTTTAAAAGTCTTTCCCAATCCAAATATCAGATAAACATTTGTTTATATTTTCTTTTAGATTTTTTATATGACTATAATTTTCTTTTGCCTTTCACTTTTATTCATCTAAAATTAATTTTGGTCTATGATCTTAGGAGAGAAATTTTTTGAACTATGATTTTAGGGGAACAATTCTTAACTGCATTAAAGACTTGACAATGTTTCCAAATGTTCTCAATCCAATATAAAATCTTAATACAATTGCTAGAGACTATGCCATTTACTTGCTGCGTGGATTAACAGCACCAGTTCTGCCCGCCTATGCATCTGCATCTACCTCAGTTTGTGTTGAGGATGATGGGCAGGGAACCTTGCCTGAGCTGTCAGCGATGCTTCAGCACCCCCCGGAAAACAGCCAAGCTGAAAAGCCTACATGGATGATGAATGATGCCTTGGGCTGAACTGTCCGAGGATATTGGTTGAGGCATCTTGCCAGGTCACCTATTATTCAACATATCATTCCAAACAGAAATTAGCTCTGCCAAAATATTAATGAAGTGATTTCCTTCAAGCACTTTCATTCAAATGTAGGCAAGATTTGAAAGACAAACAAGTGTGCATTACAGCTTTTTGGTTTCCCTGGCAAATGTTGGTCTTTGTTAGGAACTCTAGGGCTGAAACCAAGTCATTTCTTGCAAGTTATTTGGAGGGCAGAGGACTCTGTGACCATCTCCCAGATACGAATGGGCCAGTGTTGTGCTGCCATCTTGAGACACCAGGAAGGGATTCTGCAGTTGCAGGCATAACACTAAAAATAAATGTCTTAATGTGCTCTGCCATGGCCTTTTTCGCCTCAGTGCTTCTAAGGCCATATGGCTATGGCTTCATTATAGCCATAGACTGAAAAAAACAATAATTCTTCTTAATGTATCAGATAAAGAAGAGAGAGCTCATAATTCTGTATCAACTAGAGTAACTCAGAAATGGAGTCATGAAAGGGAATTCCATTGCTGAAGTAAGGAAACAAAGCTGTATTTCTATTAACTGTGATGGTTATAAAGACGTCATAGAAGCATGGAAGATATTTCTGGCATACACTAAGTAAAAAAAAAATCAAGATGCAAAATATGTGCTCACCATATTAGGAAATAAACACAAATTATGGTAGCTTTCAAGTGTTGTTTTTTTTTCCCCCTCTCTCTTTTCTCTAACCCTTATGTAACATCGAGTATTTACAAGATATCCTAAAATCCCATTTTTACAGTTTTTATCAATTAATGAAGGGGAATTATATATAACACAAGAGGGTGTAACCTTGATGTCTTTTGTCATTGTTCCCTGGAGTTACAGACCAAGTGGTTTTAGAGTAAGGCTTACATGCACTAGTTCTACAGCAATAAAATATTGTTTTATTGAAGGTTGCCTCATCATTGGCTGTATTTTTATTGCTATACAACCCAACAGTGTATCAAAAATAAATCAAATGTTATAGCACTTTATAAATTTCAGTGTTATTTTATAAGCAATGCCCAGACAGAGGAGAGTATGAGATAAAAAGAGCTTCTGCTGCTTCCTAAAGTATCCCCTTTGCTGCTCCCTGGGCTGTGAGAGAGATATTTAAAACCAATGAGACCAAAAAGGACCAGCAGAGGAGGGTTGCTTCCTTGGGGTACGCTTTTCACAGACACGCTTTGCCAGGAAACCCTGGTGACAGAGTTTCTTTAGGGCCAAGTGGAGGCTGCAACCATGCCAAGAATTAGTTGAACAGAAACCACAGAAGCATTCCGTTCTCCAGAGGACAGCTTTTGGTGCAGACCAGAGACAGATCTATGGTCACATGTGTACCCTGAAGGCCAGAAAGTTTCATGCTTCATGATAGAAACAGTTAGCAAACCAAGTATTATTTCCAACCTGGGAACTGAAACCTGTAGTAATAATTGCAAAACAAAACAAAAAAAATTGCGTAAGTAATACATGAAAAATAAAGGAGGATGTAGGTGCTGCCCAAACAACACGTGCGTGCGGACACACACACACACACACACACACACACTGTGGTGGGGGGTGGCATTGTGAAAGTATTTGGCAAAAAGCCCTCTAGAGCCAGAGGAAAATTAAGCAATGTATAAAAAGAGAACAAAAAAAGGTGGTGGCGGGGAGGAAAATATTCGATACTAAGTCCTAGGCATGCCCCCGTGTTTCTAGATAGAGAGCATTGATTAATTCTTTCTGAAGAACAGCTAAGCTCAGACTTTTCTAGTAGCTTTATAAAAAGTCCTTGTATATATGTGGTGAAAAGAATCGTAAATATGAAGGCTATATGTTTATTTTATCTATCAAGCAAATACCCTATTTGTTATAAGTCTTGGTTAAGCATTCTAATAAAATTCTGTAAAAACTTGTGAATATTAGTGTGTAAATTATCACATTACTGAACTGATGTCCAGAGAACACCAGATGACCCTTCAAGAAGACAGGGAAGACAGAAGATTGGCATCTCAAAAAGAATGACTTCACATTCCTATGTCTTGTTTTGGTGCTCCTGGGTACATTATCATTGACATCGAATGTTGCATATAAGATAAGGAAGTTCATAGACTAGCCCATGGCCACATGGCTAGACAACTGAGCTCGGAATTAGAGCAACCGAGCCAGGAGCACAAGTTCTCTGCCTCCCTGATCGCCAGTCAGGATTGACGTATTTATATTCACATTTTCTTAGTTGCTTATATACTACACAAAAAGATCACTCTGGGGCCATTGCTCCAGTCACCACTCCTGAGGGGGACAGTCCTCTGGTACCGATCAGTGGGCATCAATGACAGAACACAGCAAATTCTCACCTCTGTGTTGTGTCAGCTTCCACTGAGGTCATTTGAACTCTATAGCCGGTCCTTTCTTCTTGCATTCCCTGATGGGTCATTTACATGGCAGAACCAGTGCCTCCTATTAAAAATATGCACACGAAGTTTTCCAGTAAGACTACATTGTGTATTTTTAGTTTAGAAAAATGAAAGGGTAATGTATATTTTCCAGACCAGTTTTTCTCTAAGAAACATTCACCTACCTATTTTGTTTTTCTGCTTGCCTCACTTATTTTTCCATCTTATAGTAATCCCAAAATGCCAGTAGGATTCTGGTATATGTCACTATTCACCTGGCACTTTCTTCTTGTTGGGACGTTCTACTTGCATGCAATTGCATTATTCCACTGTTGCTGTCTCTGTCAGATTCTGCAAGTGTTAATATTGTATCTGTCACAGTAACATTCAAATCATAAAAATAAATATTGGAGGCTTAAAGCTTCAAAAGTAATCAAAGAGACACTTCTCTTATAACTGCCTTTCAACATCAAAAGCTTTCATGTTTCTGTTGGCCTGCAGTGGGTTTTTGCAAAAAGAGAGTATAGAAGCAAGAGAAATGATCATAGTCAAAGAATTTTTTGTCTACACAGTTTCTCTGACACCAACTTTTATTTTGTTCTTCTTTGCTTTTTATTTATTTTATCAATTTTCCTCCTAACAAGGTATTACTTGTAGTACTTTCAAAATGTATTATTTACAGTACATTGAAGAGGCAAAGTTGACAAATATGTTTGGGTCCATAAGATTGATTTTTTCTTACCTAAGGTTACATGAGTTGAATTTCTAATTCAGCATTGTTCATTTTATCATTCCGTTGGCCATTCACTCAGAAAGAAAAAAAAAAAGACTACATCTTCAGATTTAAAATTGCATCACAGTTGTTCTCCTGAATTGAGTGCCTGAGGCCAAGCCTGGAGGGGCTTAAGGATAGAGCCCTGATCTGGCTAAGTCATTCAAAACCCCTGCCCCTGAGGGGACCTCCTCAGGTTGTCTTGTGGGCACAGGGCTTTGTACAGCTTTGAGAATTTGGATGTGGGGAGCATACAAAAGAAACATGTAGAGAATTGTGACAGGTGGATTGGCTCAGCATGCAACCCATTTTTGAAAGGAAAAAGGACAGTGGTAAAAGGTTTAACATTCAGTCTAGAGTGTTCCTCCAGAAAGACTTGTAAGTCACTCTAAAGACGATGCTTAAAATCTACATGCCTGGCATGGAGCACATTACAATAAATGATCACACATTACAACAGATTACAAAGGCCCTTAAAGAGTTTAGTTTCTCCATAAGTCAAATAGATTTCTTATAATATTGTATTCAGCAAGTCCATGTGGAAATCCTAGAAACTTTGCTTGTTCTAGAACTGCTGGTTCTTCCCACATATGATAGCAATCTTCCCTTGTAGGTAGAGAGATGGCCATAAACTCTATCTTTTGTCTAGATTGTGTTTATTTAATTGCAATGATATTTACCCTTATTCTTCACTCTCTTTACACAGTCTGAAAGTAAATGGGCTAAATATATTTTTTTCCTCTTCCCAGCACAAATCAACTGGGCCACCTTGGGTTTCAAATACTGTTTTGGTTTTGTTGCTGTAGGCTTTGATTCATACTTCCTATGAGTTTCCAAGTAGAGACATTGCTGTGTGAAAGATCAACTGAGAAGCCCTATCTTTGTCATCCTTCTTATCAGATTTGATTTGATTCCCGTAATGTATCTGGTCTCTCTAAACCAACAGTTCTCAAAATGTGGTCTCAGGACCATCTGGGTCCTGGAGAACTCTGGGGTCTGTGAAGTGAAAATTACTTACACAATACTACTAAGATATCATTTGCTTTTTGTACTGTCAATGCTCTTTTGAGCCCACTGTGGCATTTCCCAGAGGCTGCAGCATGTGAGATAACAGGACAGCTCTAATGCAGAAGCAGATATGAAACTCCAGCTGTCTTCTCTTCAGCAATGCATTAAAAAATTTGCAAACAGGAAAAACAATGCCACTCTTCTCACTATCCTTTAGTTGGAAAATATAGTTATTTTTTCTTAAAAATATGTTAACATATTAATGGTTTTTAACATGATTTTAAAATGATGAATGAATTCATAATCATTTAAAAATTTCTCAGTTTCATTTGTTTCTAGAGTAAATATTGAGAGATGAAATCCACATGAGCTAAAGCTTTTTCTACAACTCAATAATTTTGAGCATGTTAAAGTGAAACCAGAAGTTTATGAACTGCTGCTGAGTTTCCTCTACCCTCAATTAATCTGTTCTTTCTATATTTTACCTTTGGGTGGCTGGATCTTATTTACGAGGTGCACAGTAAATCTTTTTCTTCTATTTTGTTCACAAACCCTATTACTTCCCTTACTCTCAGGCTCCCTCATGGGGCATACCCACAGAGGTTTTACCAACTCATTGATGCTCAGGGACATAAGAAGCTAAAAGAAAATGAAGAAAAAAGACTAGTGTAAGAGAAAGAACACTAGATGTATTCCACAGATGTGGGCTCTGATCCCTTCACCAGGAACACAAATTAATGTCCCTTGTCTGTAAAATGAGAGAGGAGATGAATTATTTTCAAACTGCATTGCACAGAGCTTTATGGTTCTGAAGATATGACAGTGATTCTAACAGGTAAGTGAGGAGACTGTGTGGGTAGATTTACTCCTCCCCCGTGAAGAGGACAGGGAGAGAATTTCCCTGTGTTCTCCTTGTGATCTGTGCTTCTTCAACATTTGAACACAACCCTCCGACCTGAATTTCTCTCCAACAGTTGGCTACACTCTCTTTAATGGGGCCACTGACTTCCAAAAGCAATTTTACCTTGATCTGACAGAACATGATGGAATAGCAAATTCAGGAACCTGTCAGAGGATGCTTCTTTTCTCCACTGGAGTGTATGGAACATTGGCTTTGCTATTGAGATGGGGGGTTGGCGGAAAGAGACCTGCAAGATCTAAAAAACTATTGAAGTGGAGGAAATTTTTATAGATGAATCACAGCAATAAAATATTGCAATGAAGTAACATCTTTTTAACTCTTAGGAGTTTTTCTTGTATAGTATCTCAGTTTTATTTTCCTCAGCTCAATAAAGTATTTAGACATGATACTCTCACCACTTGACAACTTCACAAATTGAGCCACGGAGATGTGAGAAAACCTTTGTGAATTCATTAGCAATAAAAGAGACAGAGTTACAATGCAAGAATTTTGACTCATCACCAGAGTCCTTTGTTTTACATTCAGGAGAATGGGTTTCTTTCCAGTCCTAAGAAATGGCCTGGTAATATAGTTTCACATGAAATATTTCCTGAAGAAACAACTCTCACGGACAGAACATTTCTGTTTTTGTCTCTGGCCTACTTTCCATCTGCTACCTCAAGAATCTAGCTCCCTCCTCCCTCTTCTTTTCTTTGTCAATAAGCATCTTATTTAAGTGAAATAAATGTTGAGTAAGCTATGATAATCATTTTCATGAGACAGAGGCTGTACTTTTTCATTTCCATTTTATAGTTTTAATTACACTTGAAAAGATCTAGCATTTTAAAATGTTTATAGTTCTAAAATGTAAAGGAAATGCATGATCTTACTGTCATAGGTTTCCCATGGAAGGAGGCAAAACAGAGGACATTTTATGCTGATTTTAATTCCAGATAACATAATGTTTGAATCCAATTTCTTTGAAATTTGAAATGTTACCATTTACATTCCTATCCTCTGCAACCCTTTTAAAAACAGTAGCAATTTAGTTAAAAACAAAATCACAAGATTTAAAAGTCTTTAATGAAAAATTGTTCGCAAAGATTTTAAGAGATTTTTCTCATCAATCACAGCAGTGCCACTTTCAAGATGTGCTTTCCAATACAGCTCTCTGCAAATTTATGACATACTTTGTAGTTTGATTTTCCTCTCACGTAATGAGGGCTCAATTTTTCACTTGGATCTGAAAAAAAGAAAACTTGAAAGATAAACTGCATTATGCAATTCAGATTCCACACCATTTGCTGTTCCACAGAAACTATGAATGAGTTACTCATTTCCTGCAATTATTAATGACCTTAATGTAATCACTTAATGAGAGTCATACTATACCAGTCAGTTATTTTGGGGGTCTTTTGGGAATTCTTTTTTGCTGTTGTTGTTTCTTTGGACCAGTTCTACAGTGAACTAAATTAGTTATTGTTTAATGTCTGCTCTTTCAGCTCTAAGTTACATACAACCCATTTTTGTGTGCTTATCTGGGAACAATCCATTACTGACTTAGTCTGGAATAGACATGATGTACTAATCTTAGTCATCAGAAATATGCCCTACTTAGAGAAATTTTCCGTTCACTTTATTTCTCAAATGCACAGGCCACTTTGAACAGTCCTTATCTACAAACAACAGAAAGGAGTAGTTTCACACTCTAAGAATTCATCATAAGCCTCTGGAGAATTTGACATCTCCTAGTGCATCTAACTTAGCTGCCTGAAGTAAATTTCAGCATTAACCCTTAGATGATGAAATGAAACTCATCCACCCATTTACGTGCACAGTTTGAAGATTATAACAACACTGATGGTTCTATTTTGGGAGGAAAAAATATGGCCTCCATTGCTGATCTGACACAAAACAAAACTACTTCAAGTTTTGCAAATGCTTATGGGCAACTAGGTTTGAAATGGATATGAATTATTGCTTCCCTGTTACAAAGTTATCTTAATTTCTCACTTTTATTTTCTTTACTCACTCCTCCTCCCCTTTTACAGAATCCCCAGCTTCCTTTGGTCAATGTGGTGCTACACACACACACACAGACACACACACACACACACACAGACACTCACACACACAGACACACACACATACGCACAGATCATGCACAACATTTCCATGGGTGACCCTGACACTTTTGGAAACATGGCATTACCTCCTTTTTTTCTCATTGCTTCTCTTCCTCATTGTTCTACAGAAATATATTGTAGAGAATGAAAAGACAAAATGTATCTGACCAAATATTCCATCATCTGGAAAGATGGCCTGGACTCTACCAGAAGGTCATCTTAACTCTTATAAGGGGGGGAAAAAGTATTTCTTTCTCTGGAGAAGTAGATTTCTAAATAGAACTTTTTGTTTCCTGTGTTTTTGGTAGACTCCTCATCAGGTAGCCACAATGGATCTGTTCTAGCATAGTCTGATTTTTCACTCCATATAAATAATGGAATATTAAATCTGGTATGTGGCAGGAGTGACATTATCACAGAAAACTGGAAGAGGTATTACCCTTGTCCTAAGATGAATTAACCCTTTTATGTATCCTAAAGAACACCATGGATTCAATGGTACTGTTCTGATTTGTTTTAATTTATTTTAGGTAATAGTAATATTATAATATTTTGGAATGGAGTCAACCCAAGGAGGAGGACTGTTAAAGATCAGGTACTAAATATTTGTTGGTCTTAGAGCTATTTGTAACACACCAGCTTATACATGTCTATATTTGAAAAGGAAGATCCACACTTAACCAGGGGAAGAAGACTGACTGGAAATAGCTATCATCTGTGTTTGGTGGTATATTAGTCAGGGCTCTGCAGAGAAATAGAGAAACAGGGTCAAGAGGGGGAAAGAGAGATCTTTTAAGGAATTGGTTCACATTGGCTCACATGATTGTAAGGGCTAGTAAGTCCAAAATTTGCAGGGCAGGCTGGCAGTCCGGGGACCCAGAGAAAAGTTGATGCTGTAGCCTTGATCCAAAGGCAGTCTAAGGCAGAATTTCTTCTCTCTTCAAAGGACCTCTTAAGGCCTTCAGTTGATTGGAGGATAGTCTGCTTTACTCGAAGTCTATTGATTTAAATGTTAATCACATCTAAAGATATACCTTCACAGCAGCAACTTGTCTGGTGTTTGACCAAACAACTGGATGCCATAGCCTAGCCAAACTGACATATAAAAATAGCCATCACGAGTGGATTTCATAATACAGAGGTGCTTATTTTCTTGCTGCAAGTTGACTACTGCTAGGCGTCTAATAAATGTGATATTGGCTAATCTGTTGTACGGCTATGTTAGTGTGGAAATGATCAGTACCATAATGATCTCTTTAGAGGCATGCAAGAGGGCCACCAAAGAATGAATGTGCATTGTGAATGTTCATCTTCCTGGAGGCACAAAACCACATGGCATAGCCTTTTGCATTAGTCTGGCTTTTTGAATCCACTGTGTATCATTGAAGACATGATTTCTGCCTCATTATCATTTTAAAGCAGTAAAGTCACACTTTGGAGGTGAGAGTTTTCTGAACCCTTTCTTCAAATGAAATGTTTGGAAGTATAACAATGAAATGGAGCTGATATGGTTCGAATGTTTGTCCCCTCCAAATCTCATGTTGAAATTTGATCCCTAATGTTAGAAGTGGGCCTGGGTGGGGGGTTTTGAGTCATAGGGCAGGTCCTTCATGAATGGCTTGGTGCCATCTTCGTGGTAACGGGAGACCTGGTTGTTAAAAGGAGCCTGGCACCTCCCACCTCTCTCTCTGGCTTCTTCTCTCATGGTGTGACACACCCGCTCCCCCTTCGCCTTCTGCCTTGATTGCAAACTCCCTGAAGCCCTCGCCAGAAACAGATGCTGGTGCGATGATGCTTCTTGTACAAACTGCACAACTGTGAGGCAACACAGTTGCCTCTTTTCTTAATATATTGCCCAGCCTCAGGTATTTTCTTCATAGCAACGCAAAACAGATTAACACAGGAGCAACAACAGTGCTCTGCTGCAAGTGGATTCTTCACTACTGGCCCTCACCCCCACCCCCACCATTTTAAAACACTACACCACACTGTAAATATAAGGAAAGGACTTGTTTTTCTGTAGTGCTGACAATAGCAAATCTTCAGAACCAAACCACGAAAAAGTGTAAACTTTTCTCTGACAACTTGAAACAGTTATTGCAAAACCTCTGCTTTATAAACTAGCATTTCATTGTTGCCATTCTGTGCGGCCTCATTGGTTCCAATTTATTCTTCTATCCTTCATCAAGCCCAATTATGTGTCTTCTCCAGCCATCACACATTGCCGTGGTGAACAAGAGTCTTACTTAAAAAGTGAGGCTGTCAATGAAGGCTCTTAGGTCTTCTCCCTCTGATTTACCGGGAGGGAGAGTTCCAGGGAAACACAATGAGAAGAGAAATGGCAGAGGAGACACAGGTGGGGAGGTGACAATATGGAGTTACTGCATGGTGATGGATGCTTGTGTTGACAATAAAAAGTCAAAACCAATTTAATTTATAGCCAGTAGCCTCTCTTCAAGAGAGCAGAGGAGTATTTTATAAAGCTTCCAGGTGGATCTGTTAACATTTTTCAAAAAGAGTTTACAGTGTACAATATGGGTAAAAGTTAGTTTGAGAAAATTTATTTACATAAAACTCTGAGAGCGCTGGTTAAATAATGCACTTACTTACATGACTTTTTTACAATCCTATGAAAATGCTTTATTTTTCCAGTCAAGTTCAATTTCAGAACTTGTAATACTGCAGTGCCTGTCTTTGAAAACAGTATTTTCTCTAACTACAGTGACTCTCACTTTAGTTACAGAAAAACAAGCATGTATAAAAGGGGTTACCTGTAATTAAAATAAAGGAAATAACAATGTAATAATCATCATCTAGCAGTTATTAAATGCTTCCTCTGGGTCAGCATTTTACTAAGCATTTTACAGTAAGAAATTATTTAACCTTCCAATAGCTCTTTGCGGTAGGAAATATTCTTCCCATTTTGCTGCTAAGGAAACAGAAGAATGGGCAGTTTGGAAATTTAAGATTGAACTGCTGATAAGTGGAGAGACAAAATTAACACACAGGCAGTCTGGCAGTGAACTCCATGTTCAGGTAGTCAATGGCATGGAGTACGCTGTATCCAGTGTACTCAGAAAAGCCTTGTGGGTGAAGTGGTTCTTAGTCAGTGAAGGAGCAAGGAGGATGGAGAGGTAGCAGGAAGGCAAGACGCATTACACAGTAAGAAACAGCAAAAACCCTTAAGGAGAAAGGTGCAAAAGGGGACTGTGAAAAGACTTCCCAGGCTAGAGTGAGATACTCATGGGGAGTTTCTCCCTGCAAAGAGCTGGGGGGAAAAAAGGAAGGGACCGCCAGTCGATGGAAGATCTCAAGTCAAGTCCAAGTTTGTCACTTAAATCCAAGGGGACTAATGGAGCCCATTGGAAGCTCCTGAGTGTGGGAAGTTTATAATGGAAAAGACTTGGGAGAAGGAAATGACCTTGATAACTTGGTACATAGAGTGAGCAGAAGCTGATTTGAGGGAAGATCTGGACGGTGCCAATTCCTTCCCCAAATGATTTTTGCTCTAAGAACATGGGTTAATGTTTACATAAATTTTCTTGCAGTCCAGTAAGGCTCATTTCCCACACTGTGTGCCAAGGGGCCTCAGGGCACCTGAGGGAACTCACAGGGACACAGCAGAATATTTTAAATTTTCAAGGGAAACAAGACAATATTTAATATCTGTCAGACACAGGCAAATTATTAGCTTAAGGACATTCACAATTTTAACATTAGGTTATACTTCATTCCTTTTAATGATGTCATGTCTTTGATCTTTGAGAATTTGCGCTTTCTGAGTTGCTGTGATAAAAAAAAAAGTAGCAAGCAGAAGTCAATATGAAAGAGGAAATGAAGGTTTCAAGGTTGGAGAAGCTGTGCAGTATCCAAGAGGTATGTACATCTAAACCATTAGTAAATAATTGTGGTTATTTAAGAATGAAATGAAATATAACTGTTTTCCAGTGTGTGTGTTTGTGTGTGTGTATCTGTACACATATGAAAATATTTCTACTGTTTTAGTTTGTTTGGGCTGCTATAACAAAACACCATAAACTGGGTGGCTTCAAAACAAGAAAACTTTATTTTTCACAGTTCTGAAGACTGGGGAGTCCAGAATCAAGGTGCCAGCAGATTCAGTGTGTGCTGAGGGCCTGCGTTCTGATTCACAGACAGCTCCTTTTTGCGATGAGCTCACATGGTGAAAGAGGGAACAGGCTCTCTTGGCCTATTTTGTAAGGGCACTAATTCCATTCTTGATTTCTCTGCCCTCACGATCTAATCACCTCCCACTTCCTAGTACCATCATGTTAGGGATTAGGATTTCGACATATAAATTTGGGAGGGGGACACAAATATTCAGAACATAGCAAGAACCATGAAATGAGAGTTTGCAATCCTCTATTCCAGAAATTATGGCTACATTTGGTACCTGCTACCAATTGAAAAATGGATTTCAAAGTGTGCTAAATCTGTAGTTTTTCTCATGTGCCTGTGTATGAAAGAGAGAAATTGCATTCATGAAAGAGCAAAATTGAGAGAGAGAGAAGTTCTACATGCATTTTGATTGTATAATGCTTGTTTTATTTTTTTAAAGAGGACTTTAAAGTTTAAAAAGCATAATGATGTTTAATCTCACCTCAAAATCTCCTGCTCCTTCTTTATATAGACTATACCACCATGGTAGAAATGATCTTTCCAACCAGAAACTTAAGCATCATCCTTTATTCTTTCCTCTCCATTATCCAACACAGTGAACCTATCGCTGAATCTTGTTGCTTCTATCTTCAACATGTAGCTCAAGTCCATCCATTTCTTCCTGGCTCCATGGTTACCCCCTTGCCAAATCACCCTTCGTTCTCCCCTAGACCTCGACTACTACAACTGCCTCCAACAGGTCTTCCTGCATCCATCCTTCCCCTCTTGCTGTTCTTAGTAAAACAGCCTCAATAATCTTTTGAAAAGATAAATGGAATCATGTTGTTCCCTTTCTTAAAACCTTTAGTAACTTCTCATTTCACCTTATGTCAAAAAAAAAAATTAAGCTATTTACTATGACTCAGCAAATCCTACATGATTTCTTCTTCTCTACCTCACTGATCTCATCTAGATTTGCGTCATGCCCTCAGAATTCCATGCTCTGGCACTAGCTTCCTCCAGTTTCCCCAAGACACCGAGCTCTTCTCCATGCTCCCACCATCACCACCAGTATGTCTGCCTCCTTTCATCCTTTAGGCAACTACTTAACTGTGACTTCCTCAACAAAACTTTATCTGACCACACTGTCTTAAGTAGAACCTTTCCACACACTCTTAAGCAGAAATACTCTCGTGGCCTGAACTAGTCACAGTTTTTATTTACTGTTGCCCATTTGCTTCTGTATTTGTTTGCCTGGCTTTGCTAAACTGGAAAGCTCTGCTAGAGTTGGTGGTGGGTCTTTGCATTCATCAGTGTATACCCAGTATCTAGCATCTAGCAATGTCTCTGGCATTCAGTAGATGCTCAATAAAAATCATGGAATAAATGAGTAAACAAATGAAGGGTTGAGAGACGCACTCCCCTCTATTAGATGTGTGCGTTAGGATAGGGTGGTCACTTGATCTGTTTACTCTGTTGGTCATTTTATCTAGCCTGGTTTCCCTGCCCTTGGCCCCAGCATCACCTGCAGAATGATATTTAAAAGTGACTCAATAGGGCTATAAGCTGAAGTGAAATTTAAAGACACAGACAAGGAAGCAGAGTCCCTCTTTTCTCTAATAACTCTCCAAATCCCCTAACTTTGTGAGTACAAATGAATTAAGAGTTCAGATTGTTTTCCTTGGATTTCTCTTTCTTTTTTCTGTCCTAAGAACATGGCTATTTTTAATACTTCCTAAATGATTTGAATATTTACCATGTATAAGAGACTTCTTGAGCAATTATTTCTTTTCTGCTAAAAATGTTATCCTGGCTTTTCTATTTATAGACGTTGCAGCAATGATGCTTATACGAATGACACAGGAGCAGGACTTCTTGGGATATCTGCTACATATACCACAAAAGATGTTGCAAAGTAATATTTCAGTTTTCTAAAAGTAAATCTTATTTCCAAACATCTACTTTATTAAAAATATTATTATGCTTCAAAATCCTGGGGAAAAACTTTTATGTTGTTTTTGAAAATGATAAGAAATTTGTGCACAAATGCACCGTAACAGTCAGAAAGGGATTTTGAAAGA
>NW_012150507.1:1460595-1475996 GCF_000956105.1 Propithecus coquereli
TAGGGATTGCATTGAATCTGTAGATCACTTTGGGTAGTATAGACATCTTAACGATGTTGATTCTGCCGACCCACGAGCACGGTATGGTTTTCCACCTGTTTACGTCCTCTGCTATTTCCTTCCTCAATGTTTCATAGTTCTCCCTGTAGAGATCTTTTACCTCCTTGAGATTTCTTTTTTAAAAAATTTCTATTTGAGAGTATTATGGGGGTACAAACATTTGGTTACATAAATTGCCTTTGCACTGCCCAAGAAGCATTTCCATTCCCCAGATATCATGCAGTGCATCAGTTAGGTGTGGTACCCATCCCCTCTGTCCCCCTCTTACCTGCCTGACATCCTATTAATATAAATGTCACTTCCCAAATGTGCACATTAGTGTTGATCAATTAGTACCAATTTAATGGTGAGTGCATGCAGTGTTTGTTTTTCCATTCTTGTGATATTTCACCTAAAAGAATGGGCTCCAGGTCCATCCAGGATAAAATAATAGGTAGTTCAACCTATTTTTTATGGCTGAGTAGTACTCCGTGATATACATATACCACATTCTGTTAATCCACTCATGTATTGATGGGCACTTGGGTTGTTGCCACATCTTTGCAATTGCGAATTATGCCGTGCTGCTATAAACATCCACGTGCAGATGTCTTTTTTATAGAATGTCTTTTTTTCCTTTGGGCAGATACCCAGTAGTGGAATTGCTAGATCACAAATGGTAATTCTACTTTTAGTTCTTTGAGATATCTCCATACTACTTTCCATAAGCAAAAAAGAATGAATTGGGAGGCATCAATTTACCAGACTTCAAGCTATACCACAGGGCTATAGTAACCAAAGAAGGTTAGTACTGGCATGAGAACAGAGACATAGACCTAAGGAATAGGACAGAGAACCCAGATATAAAACCATCCTCATATAGCCATCTGATTTTTGACAAAGCAGACAAAAACATACACTGGGAAAAAGAATCCATATTCAATAAATGATGCTGGGAAAATTGGATAGCCACATGTAGAAGACTGAAACAGGATCCACAACTCTCACCTCTCACAAAAATCAGCTCATGAGAGATAACAAACTTAAACCTAAGGCATGAAACCATAAGAATTCTAGAAGAAAATATTGTAAAAACTCACATAAACATCAGCCTAGGCAAAGAATTTATGAAGAAGATCCCAAAAGCAATCACAGCAATAACAAAAATAAATAAATGGGACTTGATCAAATTAAAAAGCTTCTGCACAGAAAGAAACTATCACTAGAGCAAACAAACAACCTACAGAATGGGAGAAAATATTTGCATGCTATACATTGCATAAAGGGCTGATAACTAGAATCTTTATAGAACTCAGGAAAATCAGCAAGAAAAAAAATCAAACAATCCCATTAAAAAGTGGGTAAAGGAGATGAACAGAAACATTTCAAAAGAAGATAGACTAATGGCCAAGAAACACAGAAAAAATTCTCAACATCTCTAATAATCAGGGAAATGCAAAGCAAAACCACAATGAGATATCACTTAACTCCAGTGAGAATGGCTTTTATCAAAAAATCCCCAAATAACAAATGTTGGCATGGATGTGGAGAGATGGGAACACTCATACATGGCTGGTGGCCCTGCAAACTAGTACAACCTCTATAGATTTCTTTATAAGTAGAATTTTTAAAAAGTATTCTTTAAAGAAGGATTGGACTAAGAACTAGAGCTATCCTGGGAAAATATTACAAATAGGTAAAAAGAAGAAGCAAATTTCAGAAGTCTCTGTTAGTGGCTTAAGCTGGAAGATGGTTCAAATAATAAGTAATTATCTTCAACTGATATTCACCTCATGCATCAGAAGTACACTTGGTATAAATGATGCCCTCATGACTACAGCCCTCCCATTTGTCACACTCCTGCTCAGCAGAAGAACACTGAGCCCTTCTCTGACTCTCTTTCTTCTGCTCAGGAAAAAAAAAAAGGAAGACGTGAGCAGATAGATGCATCGTTAATAACTTCTTGAACATAAAAGATTCAATAGGGAAGACTTCTCTCTGGCTCTCGAGTATAGATTGTTGGCCTGGTCCAGGTTGCTCTGTGATGACTAAAGCCCCAAGAAGAGAATGTCCCTGAGCAGATAACCAGGGTTTCAGTGACACAGTGTCTGCTAAATGTTTACCTTAATCGCATTTACCCAGGAGAATCTTGGATCAGTATCTCTCAGTGGGAGCTTCCACTTATCCTCTTAGAAGATTGTTGCGATTAGGGAAAATTGTTTCAGAGAAAGAGATAAATTCAGGTGAAGCTGGCAACAGAACCTAAGACTGCTGACTACAACTTTTACTTTAGGGCTGATATAATTTTGTCTTCTATTTTACTTAAAATACTTTACGTGTAGTAGAAGGCTGAAGGTTTAGTATTTTTATAAAGATCATTCAAAATTCAAAATAGACTCTCCACAAAATAAAGAATGGTAAATAGCATTGTGTTTATGCCCTTCAGTGTTCAGTTGGAGGATTCAATTTAATCTAAAAAATGCAATTAAAATGTAAGTGCTTTACGCCCAGTTTGAGTCAATAGGCAATTGATGTTACTATTCATAAGGTAACATAAAAATAGCTGTGGAGGATTTACAAAGTTTAATGCATGGTCTCTGCCATCACTGGGAAGAGGAGATATAATCACAGGAAATACAAAATATATAAGGCAATATATAAGCACCAAGTTAAGAGATTCAGCAATTTAAATTTAAAGATTGAAAGCCTCATTTTAATTGCAAATTACATAATTGCATTTTCATGTTTTACAACAAATGAGTTGAATCTCTCTCCAAATTGTTCTTCTCTTGGAGAAACTACTTGGCCTGAGTAAGTCCACGCTGAAAGCCAGAGCCAGGCACCTTTGGCGAGAACATTGTTATTCTGGAGCAACACAGCCCCAGATGTACCTTCTCGATTGGGTAGACTAAAAAAGGCCTGATTCATTTAAAAAATGGACTATGCAGGGTTTATGGATGTTTAAATTTTGAGATCAAGGGAAGGTTTTTTCTTTTCCAGAACTACGAAAATGAGTTATTGTGTTTCCCCAGTAAATAAATGAGAGAATCGATTTGTAGAAAATTATACACTAGTGTTTAAAATTGCACTTGGATATTTGAAGTATTTGGACAGGGTGGGAGGGCTATGGCTCCGATATATGGTTCAAAGAGGAGAATTTTAGAGTGTGTTTTGCAGGGTGGAAAAGATGTGACCAAAAGCTACATTTTATGACCTAATATTCAGTTGGTATTGGCTTTGAGTATTTTCTCTAATATGAAAGAGAGCTAAATCATGCAAACCAGTTCTGTGCTTAAACTGTTATAGTGGATGAGATTTTTCAGGCAAACTGTACAACTATTATTTTAAATACTGGGAGGCTAATTTATACAGTAAGATATAAGCTTGAGTCCAAGTTCAGTTCATTGCTAGGATTCAGAAATATTCAGGAATGTCTGACAAGTTGGTAAAATAGGTGACATCTAGTTATTCATATTCTTTGATTTTCACAAGGGTAGGTTTTTGTGTAGAAAAAAAGGAAGGAGAAGAACTGGAGCAGGCATTATCATGTCTGACTCAGATAAGGGCACCATGGTGGACCCATTAGTATATCTGCTCAGACCACTGGCCATTCCCCTTCTTTGAATTTACTCCCATTTCCTAGAGACCGATGTCCTGCAGATGTTTTTGTATTATATAATCCCTTTGCACCCAGAGTAGACATCCTATCCATCAAGATGGGTAATTTTGATTTGGATTGAAGAAACTCCAGGACAGTCAGGGAGTCTCTCCATGGGACTGAATTTTATAAACTGTTGCATTGTAGGCACAGCAATATAGTCTGCCATGTAAAAGATAAGCAGAAAAAGCTGGGCAGCAGAGGGAAGAAGAAGAGTAAAGCAGATACAACAGAAACCTGGGGTCATAAGCGGTATGTCTATGGTGACAAAGCGTAACCTAGAGAGGAGAAAGGTCATTTTTACTTAATGCAAAACCACCCTTGGCATAGAAATCAATACTCTAACGGAGTATACGGTGCGTGGCGGCAGCATTCAAGAACACTTGGAAGTGACTTTGAGGATCAGATTAGTAGATGCCTAAAGGAAAATGGTGCTGACAGATTGACTAATGAATATCAACTGGAGATCTCAAAATATAACTATGTAAGATCTGCATCCATGAGTTCAAAACAGCTGTGAGCCCCTAACTTTAGCTAACAAGTACTACAGAGATCCCTTTAGTACTCTTGATTGCTTAGGTTTACGGAAGCTTGCGATCATATAAGAGCAAGGGACTATATTTCCAGAGCAATTGTTTGCAAATAGTAACCAAAGAATATAGTACAGTGATTGGTTTTCATCCATATGTACTTGTGTTCTGGAATAAGTGTCACTCAGTGGCCAGGTAGCTTTGGACAAAGCAGTTACCTTCTCAGTATCTCATTTGGAAAAATGAGTCATGTGATGTTTCTGGGTTTGAAACCTGTATTTCTGTGAAGCTATTGATATCTTACATTTGTTCTCCTCCTCCTTCAAAGCTATTCACAAACAATATTTTGTGGTAGCTAATTAATTCATTTATTCTGTTTTTTTCCTATGGAGAATTTTTTGTTTCTATGTATTTTATTAGGAATCAACATTTGTTACAATCTTTCTTTTCTTTTTTTTTTTTTTTTTTTGAGACAGAGTCTCACTTTGTTGCCCGGGCTAGAGTGCCGTGGCTTCAGCCTAGCTCACAGCAACCTCAAACTCCTGGGCTCAAGTGATCCTCCTGCCTCAGCCTCCCGAGTCGCTGGGACTATAGGCATGCGCCACCATGCCCGGCTAATTTTTTTCTATATATTTTTAGTTGTCCGATTAATTTCTTTCTATTTTTAGTAGAGACGGGGTCTCGCTCTTGCTCAGGCTGGTCTCGAACTCCTGAGCTCAAACAATCCACCCACCTCGGCCTCCCAGAGAGCTAGAATTACAGGCGTGAGCCACCGCGCCCGGCCTGTTACAGTCTTTCTTATAAGCTGAAGTGCAAATGGGCAACTTTCTTAAAACAGAATTTCAAACCAATAAGTTTTTTACTATGGATTTTTTTTAAAAAGCAGTGTTCTGAAATGAATCTTTCCCCTATGAGGTACAGGACCCAAAAGCTATTAATATTATAAACATGCCTCTGGTACATGTCAGTGGCTCAGCATTGGAAAGAAGTAATTTAGCTGTTGTTGAGTGTCTGATTTGTGTTTGCTGAAATATTCCAGGAGCCTCTGGTACAGAAACCTTCCTAAAACCCTGACCAGCAGAAGTGCACCAATAGAGGCCTAGAAAATGAAAGGCTGGTGAGAGTAATTGGAGAAAGAGGATAATAAATGCACCCAAATCTTTGACGAGCAATGCAACATCATGCCCTTCATAAATCTGAGCTTGGCAGAGGAGTCAAAAGGGAAAAAAAAAAGCGGAGGCTCAAGAATGCAGAACAAAAGATTTCCACTGAAGAAATAAAATGAATCAGAAATGGTGTAAAAGGCTATCCTACACGAAATTAACAGGATGGTTTAGGACTAGGTTTAGCAATACCTTGATGGAGGCAAGTGTGTTTGGAACTATCTCCGTTGTGCTCTAAAAACTAGAAGACTTCTTTTCTGAGACATGATTTGTGTGTGTGTTGAAGTGCCTTCCCGAAGGCACGTGTGTGTGGCTTGAAAATGAATTGTGAAATCACCACCTTTACTGTAGAATTAGAGTTCTTCAATGCTTTGAATTCCACTTTGTGCTGGAGTTACACTGTCTGTGTATTCTATAGAAACATACAGACGTAATAACAGTTGAAGATCTAGGTGCATCAGACTAGTAGGTGGTGGAGGGAAGGGAGACAGAGAAATAGAAGGGGAAAGAGGGACAATGTAGAATGCCAGAAAGGTATCAGGAACTCTGCTGGAAACATTTATAAATGTGATTTAATTTTTTTTCACCATTACAAAGATTACACTGAATGCTGAGAATCATGTGGAATAAACACCCCTTTTTTTGGGAGAAAAGTGAAGGTTTTTAAACAATGTTACTGAGTGTTGGGGAGACAATATTGAATATTGGCGAAGGGTATGGGTGTAGGAGTCTGAAAGTTGTGGGTTTGACCCTGAGATGATAACACTTGCCGGTTGTTCTAAGCATCAGTTTCCTTATCGTCAAAGCGACCCCATCCTCAGAGCTGCAGTGCTGACTAGTGATATTTAAGTTTCCTTAGACTGGCTGGTCCCAGAGTAAGGCTTCTTTCCTGGTTATCTCATTTAATCCTCACAACTAACATCCGAGGTAGGTATTGTTATGCTCATTTTGTAGATGAGGCACCCGATAGGCAGAAAGGTTGAGGTCTTTGCCAAAAGTCACAGCTGGACAGAGGCAGCAAACCCAGGTTTTATGACTCCAAGTCTAGAGTACTTTGACTTACCTGGGGTTTTCACCACAGGAGTTGGAGCAAAGCAGGCAGAATGAAACAGGAATGCTTGCCACTGCCCTTTCTTCACCATCCCTTCTAAGGCCCAAGTGTCCTCTTGGAGCTAGAAGTACCATGACAGTACTGACTGCTCCTATTGCTAGTGGCCCTTGAGTGAGGACTTCCACTTCTTCCTTCTCCATTCAAACTGACCTGTGCGTTAGTCCCTGGGTGGATGCTGTCCATCATAGCACACTTGTGGGATTTTATGCCATGACTATCCTACGATAATAGCCTCATCTCAGGCTATTGCCGGGATTCAAAATAAATTCAGAAGTCCTTGGAAACTCCCAAGCTTTGTATCCTCATAATACATCCTCATTCTCCATGTGCAGAGTTATTCTTCCACCTACACAGTCACCAAAAAGGATGGTTAACCGACACTGTACTTGCTGCTGCTATTGTCACCTTGCAGCTTGTGGCCTTGGGAAGCAGATCTTCGGACCAGGCTGGACTCCTGTCTATAACTGTGTTTTCCAGGACTGGGTTTTTCAGGGGGGTTTTCTTCTCCTCCATCAGTTAGTATTTATTATCTCCTATAAACTCATTAAGGTAACAGTAAAATATAAAAGGCCATCATCTTGATGTCAAAGACTTTATAGAGTTCCCAAAGGAAGGTCATAGAGAGTCAGGGAAGAATAGTTTCCAACTATCTGTGGCTGCCTGTTGCTCTCTTTCAACTAGTTCTTGACCTATAGGACTGATTCAAGTCAATCACAGTCAGGAAATGGTAATTATTTTTGTTTATATTAGATATTACAGCAACTTAGAATGCTATTAGACTAAGGGAAATCTAAGGCATCATAAAGAATGATTTTGAATTCTCTTTCTTGCCTTCCAAACCTCCCAACAGAATAAACAAAATTTTAACGGGCCCCTCATTAAAACTATAACTTAAAACATAAGACTTATATTCTGGTTTTGGATCCAGCCATAAGTAACCGTGTATTCTTGGACAAGTCACTTAACCACTTAGTACTATTTTTTATAAAATAAAAAGACTGTAAAATATGTGAGAAATTTTACATCCATAAGATATTTCTTTTAGCTATAACTATAAGCTCCTGGGGCTACTCTTTTAGAAAGATTTTAATTTTAATTATCATTATGGAAGATGAGTAGACTTGGCTGCTGGTGCAACTTCTGGTCTTTAGTGAAGTTTCAGGTCTCTGCAAATGGAGGGACAACTTTGGGCTCCACAGCAGGGAAGGAATGGAAAGTGGGTCGCTCTGACCAACAGCCACCTGCCCCTATCAGCAGCCTGGGAGATGTCCCTTAAACTGATGGGCACCAGACTACCTAAGAGTTTAGATACATCTAGCCACAATCATAGCTTAATAAAAAAAGAGATTCATAACTGGAGAGTTTTACTGCCTGTCCTGACACTAATTTGAAGTATTACTTTTGACAAGCTACTCACATAGCCAATTTTATATTTTCCTCCTTGGCCAAAAGGGAAGAATCTTATTGATTCTAATCATTTAATCAGATTATTGTGAGGATCACCCCTACCCTAGAGCTGTACCCAGATATAAAGATATCTTCAACATTGGTAGGTTTTGTGATGGCAGATCTCATCTGTTCAGAATAGATGTGTCACTCACTGGACCACCTGTGTGATTAATCTTAAAGGACAACTCTTAACATTCCACTTTGATACTCAAAACTTTCTATAGCTCCCACTGCTGAAAGACCTGAGGTTTCATAAGCCTGGCTATTGACAGTGTCAGAGAGACCATTTCGATTTAACATCTATCAGCTCAGCAGTCTGCAAGTCCTTTGTACTCTCTTTTCTCCACTCCTGTTTCTTTAGGTACTTCCATGAGAGGCTGTCCAATGATCTAACACATCAGCCTGGGCCTCTGATCTATTTCTATTGCCTTTCCACACCTGTTTCCCACTGAAAAGCTGCCCACCTGACGCTGCTGCAGCCTCTGCCTCCAACTGTCAACAGATCCCTTTTTGGGCCTCCATTTCCATTGCTTACAACTCTGCTGCTCGGCCCATGGGACCACCGGGCACCCTGATTGCACTTCCTGTGCGGGCTGCTGTCACAGTACTGAAGTCCTGGGCTGCCATCCAAAGTCCTCAACAGCCTGACCCCAGTCTGCTCCAGCCGTGTCGCCTCTCTCTCCCCAGGGGAACTTTGTCCTCAGGCCAAAATGTGTTTCTTAACTTAAGACATCCTTCTACAGCTGCTGCTTAGAATAATCTCTGCCCTCCCTTCCCTTTTACACCTTTCTAAACCTTGCCATCTTTCAAGGATTAATCAAAACCTTACCTGCTCCGAGAAGCCTTCCCTTATGACCTCAGTGAAACTCAGTAGCCTTGTTTTCTCTCAACAGCAGTAACTTTTATTCTTTGCATTCTCCTTCTGACACCGAAGTGCTGTCAGAGCTGACTCTGAAGGGCAGGACTTCAGTCCTACCATAGACTTTGTAAATCCTACCATTCAGATGAGCTTTTAAACTAATTTTTCTGAAAGTCCAACTAAAATATGTATTACTTACATATTACTTGGGGCAAAAGTTCAGAGAACAGCAAAAAGACAGAATAATTTTGTTTTAGCTGTTGATTTTTTTATGAGATCTAGAGGTGATGAAATGAAAATCACAATCTATTTCCATATTGTTGACAACACTCTTTTACCAACTACTTCAAAAGATTCTTCAAAACCCTAAGCAAAGAGAGCTGGAAAGTAAGCAAAGGAAACAACAGCAGCAAATGATGGTTGTGTTTCTGCTTCCCCTTTAAATACCTAGGGAACCAGCACCAGTACTGGTTGCTCAACTATTCCTTTCCAGGGATTTGTCAAATAAATCCTTCCTCTTGAATCTGGGGGTGCCTATGTGGCCACTTTGACTAACAGAAGACATCAGAAGTAACACTGTGCTCCTTGCTAGGCCAATGCTTTAAGAGACTGGCAGCTTCCGTTTCCAGTCTTTTGCAACTTTCACACCTGGAATTGGGCCACCTTACTGTAAAGAAGCCCATGCAGTCCCATGGAGAGATCACCCACATGGAGAGGAAGAAAGGACCCTGGCTGAGAGCTTCAGTGGAGTCCCCAGCTGACAAGCAGAACAAACTTGCTGCCCTATGGATAAACTATACAGAAGCCCAAGCTCCAATGCTGCTCAAACCACTCCAGCTGATAAGCAGAGATGAGCTGTTCATATAGAACGCTGCCCAAATTACATGTTTCTTATCAAAATGAACAATTGTTGTTTTAAGCCTCTAAATGTTGGATGGTTTGTTAGACACTTATAAACCAACAGAATATAGCTAGAATTTGCTCCTGTCTTTCTGGTTGAAATCAGAGTTGGTAGAGTTGACTTGACAAACTTCACGGTTTTATGTTGCACAAAAAGATCTACCAAAAATGTGGATGGTCTCATATCCAAGGTTTTTGTAAAAAAATAATAATAATAATATATATATATACAAACAAAATCAAAAGCATAAGCTCAACTTCTTGGTGAAATGATGACAAAATAGCACTGCTTTAATTTCTCACATACAGCCTGCAAGCTGGAAAGAGAACATGAATGTCGTTACATGATGTCCAATCTAGATTTTCACCTCCTCTGTCATGACAGCACATGATACAGGAAACCATTAGAAATGGGGTCTCAGGAGCTCAATTCTTGGGTTGGAGAGGAAGTTGGATGCTAACAATATTTCTGTTCCTTCAGGTTCTGGTAGGAGAGAGAAGGATTTGGTGGAATCTTACATTCACCAAATAGTGAGAATTGATTATGTGTCAAGCACCATACTGAGCTTGGGGGGTAGAGTGATGACAGAGAAGATAGTTAAAAAAAACTATATGTCAAATAACTGTATACATAAGTTTCGCTGAGGGGCATGGGGGAAAAGTACAGAGTATATCAGAGGGTATATTAGCAGAATCTAATCTGAACTTGGCAGTAAAAGGCATTCTCCCTGGGATGCGACATGGACTGAGATTTAAAAGGCGAGTAGGAATTAGCCAGGCGGAAATGGGATGGGCCATCTTCTAGGGAGAAAGCAGCCCCTGTGAGGTGCTGGGGTGGGGAGGATGTGGGTCCTGGGGTAGCAGAGAGAAGTGGTCTGACCACAGCAGAACAACTAAAGCTGGGTGTGATGGGGGATGAGGCTGCACAGGATATCAGTGGCTGCATCATGCAGGTCTTTTAGGCCACGGTAATAATTTTAAATTTTAATCCTAAAAGTGATGTGACACCCATGTCTAGTTTTAAGAAGCAAAATGATCGTATTAATGTTTTTTAACGATAAGTTCCAAGAAGAAAGGTTTGGGGATGATGTAAAAATTGAGCTGGATACATTCTTTACCAAAGGAGGGTTTAACGGGAGAGGAAGTTGGGGCTATGTTGATACCTGACTTCCCCCATCAAAAGCGTCTGCCCAGAACGACCTTCACCACAGCTTACTCCCAGGAGCATTCCTGCTGAAAAGTGCCAAGTGACTCTGTGTCCAAGATAATTAAAACTCCTCTGGAGGCAGCAGACTGCTGCAGCTAACCCAAGATTCTCTCTGGTTCTCACGGAGGGAAGAAGAATATGACAGAGCATGGAAAAAACAGATTGTGACTTGGCCTTCTCCTTCACGTGATGCTGGGCAAGTAGCAGAAACCCTCTTACCCACCAGTAGAGAAATAGAACTGATTATTCTGTAGGTGGCATTTTCTTTTTCAGGATCACACTAATCAATGTCCTGCTGTGGTGGTGAGAGACACTAAATTGCTGAAACAGCTGCCTTTCGGAGGACCAAAAACTGAGCCCCTGCACTCAGGGCCATAAATAACTGAGGGTTATTTTCCCTGGGGACTGAGTTGTTAGTCCCAGTGTTCCCACTAAATGCTAACTTAGTGATTACTCCGTGTCTGATGGAATTATCCAAATTGTAACTTCAGAAGAAAAGCTTTGGTTCAGCCAGAGCAAAAAATGTATTTTAAGAAGCACAAGTTTATACCTGAATGAGGACTTTTGACTGAATACCTCTGAATGCACAAAACCCAAGAAAAAATATCTTCCTTTAATTGTTCACCTCTTTTGTACTCACATATGCCTAACTTCAAATGATTTGTTGTTATTAAAACCAGTACAGGTTCATAATTATTACTGCCCTATAGTTGGCATTATTGAATAATAACCATGTCTAAAACTGTACCAGCGGCCGGGCGTGGTGGCTCATGCCTGTAACCTAGCTCTCTGGGAGGCCGAGGCGGGCGGATTGTTTGAGCTCAGGAGTTCGAAACCAGCCTGAGCAAGAGCGAGACCCCGTCTCTACTAAAATAGAAAGAAATTAGCTGGACAACTAAAAATATATAGAAAAAACTAGCCAGGCATGGTGGCACATGCCTGTAGTCCCAGCTACTCGGGAGGCTGAGGCAGGAGGATCGCTTGAGCCCAGGAGTTTGAGGTTGCTGTGAGCTAAGATGACGCCACGGCACTCACTCTAGCCTGGGCAACACAGTGAGACTCTGTCTCAAAAATAAATAAATAAATAAATAAAACTGTACTAGCGATCAATACTCTTACACTGGTAGCTTTTTAAGAATTAACCTTACTCGTTTCAACTTTCTAATGAAATTATTTCAGTGTCACCTCTATGCTGGGTACATGGGACATATGTGGAGATTCTATGTGCACATAAAACGATTGTTTCTTCTATAGCCATGAGGTATTCTGTCTTCCAGTGGCCTTTGACATAAATAATTCTAAATTTGCTGTTATCAGAAGTGTGTAATATTGTCTACTTTCAGATCTTCGACAGATGCTTGTCCACAGGAATAGGTGAACTCTCTACTTTCCATGCCTACATTCCAGAGACACAAAGGCAAACCTTAGGCTCTTTAATATTGCTCTGCACTTTAAATTGACCTTACAGTCATAGGGTGATGCGTAGTGCCTAGCACTTAGAATCCTCAATTCCTAAGAGCTTTCCCCAATATCTTTCTTTCATCTTTTCATATCCAGTTCATTTGAGATTTCCCAGCCTTACTGTTGCTCTCACCACCTCTCACTTGCCATATGGAAAAGACACTTCACTGATGCTCCTGCTTCCCTGTTCAATCACACGAAGTATTCACCACAAATCGGAGTTGTTGATTGTTCCCTGCTGCCTTTTATACCTGTTTCAAACTCTGCAGCCCAATCTTCAAGGCTCCAATTTACTGATCCCACTGAACCATCTTCCATGGTTATTGAAAAGAACTCTTATTTTTTCATCATTCTAGTTTTCCCATTGCATCTGCCCCTCAGATTTCTAAGACATATGTATAGCTCATATTCGTTTCAGCTGCATGAGTTTATTAATGGTATTTTCCTCCATGTAATGCTTTCTTTCCCCTTATTGTACTATTTCAAATCTTGAACTTATGTTCATGTCTTGCTAAAGGCCTACATCCTGTGTGAAAGCTTATCAGATGCATCAAACCCACATAGGTACTGAAGGGAAACATTTGAGCTGCCTGCAGAGGAGAATATTAAAGAGAAAGAAGCCAATTCCTATCATAGATTCAGGGAAAGTCTCAATAACCTGATGCTGCCCCAGGAGTGAGGCATGAGGCTGCACAGAGGGATGTTGTTTGGAAGTTTGCCTGGAGCTCAGTGAGGGTCCTATGCCATGAGGCCAGGTGATTCTTTCCTCACCCCAGGAGGATAGTGGGGATTCTGTAGAAAAGTTGAGCTATTGAGGCTCTGAACCAGGGACAGACACCTGCCACGTTAAAGACAAAGAAGAGGCATAATCCTGGAAATAAGAAAATTAAATGAAATTCTACAAAATGAAATAAAATTCTTCAGCAATATTGCATCCTTCAGTTTCAAGAATTTTGTGAACCAGGAGAAACCAAATAATCCTAGAGAAAAAAAGAAAAAAATCTTACTGACATTTGGAGAATCCTCTGATGAAACGGCCAGATTTCTACCCAGTCCGTCTATAGTGAAATCTACCAGTGGCAAAGACCTACCCAAGCACATAGGATTCCTGATCAGCATTTTTCTAATTTTAGGAAAGTCCTTCCTTGAAAGGTAGAGATGAAAACCACCTGAGAGAGGAAAAGGAATGTGAAGGAAACAAAGGTCATGTTAAGAATATAAGGAAACATCAGAACTATGATCAGTTTCCTTGGAGATAAAAGAAAGTATTGTGAATACTTCTATTGAATAATACAATGCTAGTAAAAAAGAAACAAGCAAATCATGAGAAAAAATAACTTTTCAAAAACAAAAATTTGATACCTGATATTAAAAATTGCATATAATTTGGAATATAATACTGAAAATATATTTCAGAAAGTAAAACAAAAACAGAGATTGAAAATAGAAGAGTCCAAATACCTGATTTTAAAGGATCAATGCAAGATGCTAAACATCCAAATAATAGGAGTTCCAGAAAAAGAGAGAATATAGGAAATTTAATAATGATAATAAAATAAAAAACATTTCTATATTAAAAGGCACAAGTTTCCATCTTGAAAGAGCCCTCTGAGGGCCCAGCACCGTAAGTGAGAGGTGACCTATACCAAGTCACATTATGATGACATTTCATTAATGGGGAAAAAAGAGAATATCTTAAAGCTTCCAAAGAGAATAAAAATAAGTCTTATAGAAAGGATCAAGAATTAAAATGACATCAGACTTCTCAGCAGTAACAATAGAAGCTACAACACGATAGATCGAATCCTTCAAAATTTTGAAAGAAAATTAATCCAATGTAGAATTCCATAATTAACCAAGTTATCAATCAGATGTGAAGCTAAAGAAATAAACTTTAAAATATTATTGGTCTTACAAGATGAATAAGTTCTAGATATCTGCTGTAAAACATAATGCCTATAATTAACAGTGGTATGCATTTAAAAATTGTCAAGAGAATAGATCTCATGTTAAGTGTTCTTACCACTAAATAAATAAATAAATAAATAAAGCAAAGGGACACAAGGAAACTTTCAGAGGTCATGGATATGTTTATTATTTTGATATCATAGGTACATGGATATGTCCAAACTCATCAAATTATATGCATTAAATATTTATAGTTTTTTGTATATCAATTATACCTCAATGAAGCTTTAAAAAAACTAGAAAAAAACACAGTTGGCCTTTGAGCAACACAAGGGTTAGTGGCATTGGCCCCCTTGCAAAGTTGAAAATCCATAACTTGTGACTTCCCTAAAACTTAACTACCATTAGCCTACTATTGGCTAGAAGCCTTACCCATAACATGCACAATAGATTAACACATTTTTTATGTTATATATAATATACTGTGTTCTCAGCATAAAGTAAGTTAAAGAAAAGAAAATATTAAGAAAATCATGAGGAAGATAAAATGCTTTTACAGTACTGTGCTGCTTTTATCAATACCGTAAGTTTACATCATCTGTTTACAAGATGAATTGTCTGTCTGAAACGCTGGGCAAGAGCAGCAGCAGACCTCAACTTACAGTAGATATCAAACAAGTCAACTTTTTCCTGTAATGTCATGACTTTTCTCTGCTTCTTGGGAGCACTGCTAGCATCACTAGTGGCACTTTGTATGGGTTTCATGGTGTTATTCAAGGTTTACAGCATTGCACTAAACACGATGACTAATACTAGAGAACCATGAGAGACCACTTTTTGTGGCACTATGCAATTTACTGAAGAGAAGAACTGCTCATAAGGAGAAGATTAGTGTCACAAGGCATTTTGAGCAGATACTTGCAACACTTGAGCTCACCACGATAGCAACAGGAGGTGGCTACAAAATTATTACAGTAGTACAGTAGGTACTACAGTTAATTTTATGTAATTATGACTTAGTACCGCATGTTTACATTTGTTTACATTTCTTTCTAGTGAATGGGCCATAGTATGGTCTGTGTGTGCATAAGTTTTAATAAATTTTAACTTTTTATA
>NW_012150507.1:1476046-1478207 GCF_000956105.1 Propithecus coquereli
TTGATGAATTTTAACCTTTTATAATAGATTTGTGTATTTTTATAGTAGCAAATGATAACATAAACTAGTATCTACATATATTTTATGCATCATTCATGACATACCTAATTTAAAACAACCTTTTTTGCTATTTATTTGCTACAAAGAAATAGCCTAGAAATCTGTGAATTTTTTCAAATTGTCACAAATCTGCAAAAATTTTTCTGATGTATTTATTGAAAAAAATCTGTGTATAATTGGACCTTTGTAGTTGAAACTTGTATTGTTCAAGGGTCAACTATATTGACCATAAATAGCTGTATTTTAAAATGTTCTTTTTTAAAAATAACCCAGCTTTTCATGTACCTTTTCTTATGAGTAGCTATTAGAATATTTACTCCCTTTAAAAATTGAGTTATTGGTTTTTTTTTTTACTACTCAGCTGTAGGGGTTTCCTACATATTTTGGAAATTAACCACATAGCACATATATGGTTTACAAATATTTTCTTCCACTCTGTAGGTTGCCTTTTAACTTTGTTCATTGGTTCCTTTGCTGTGCAGAAGCTTTTTAGTTTCGTATAGTCCCACTTGTTTGTTTTTGTTTTTGTCGCTTGTGTTTTTAGTGTCATATCCATAAAATCACTGCCAAGACCAATGCTGTGAAGCTTTTCTCTTATGCTTTCTTCAAAGAGTTTTATAGTTTCAGATTTTATGTTTAAGTCTTTTATCCATTTTTAGTTGATTTTTGTATATGGTGTAAGATAAGTGTCCAATTTTATTCTTTTCATGTGCATTCTTTTATACGTGCATTCTTTTGCAGTTTTCTCAACATCGTTTGTTGAAGAGACTATCTTTTCCACATTGTGCATTCTTGGTGCCCTTGTCAAAGATCAGCTGACCATATATGCATGGGCTTATTTTTGAGCTTTCCAGTCTGTATGTCTTGGTCTATATGTTTGTCTTTATGCCAGTGCCATACTATTTTGGTTACTGTAACTTTGTAATGTATTTTGAAATCAGGAAGTGTGATGCCTCTTAAAAGTTACAGACATCAATAGACATTTATCCAAAGGAGACATACAAATGGCCAACAGGTATGTGAGAAGACACTAACATCACTAATCATCAGGGAAAGGCAAATCAAAACCACAATGAGATATTACCTGATACCTGTCAGAATGGCTATTGTCAAAAAACCAAAGGAAAACAAATGTTGGTGATGATGTGGAGAAATTTGAACTATTGCATATTGTTGATGGAAATGCAAAATGGTGCAGCTGCTGCTGTAGAAAACAGTATGGAGATTTCTCAAAAAATTAAAAGTAGAACTACCATATGATCCAGCAGTTCTGCTTCTGGCATTTCTCCAAAAGCACTGAAATCAGGATCTCAAAGGAATAATAGCACTCTTACGTTCATTGCCTCGCTATTCACAATAGTCAACATGTAAAAACAACCTAAATGTCTATCAACAGAAGACTGGATAAAGAAAATGTGGCCTATACATACAGCAGAATACTCTTCAGCCTTAAAAAAAGAAGGAAATTTTGCCATATTCCACAATATGAATAAGCCTTTGAGAACATTATGCTAAGTGAAATAAGTAGTCACAGAAAGACAAATACTGTGCTATATATGATATCTAATCAAATTCATAAAATCAAAGTAGTTGCCAAGGAGTAGAGGGGGAAATATGAAGTTACTAATCAACGGGCATAAAGTTTCAGTCAAACAAGATGAATAAACTCTAGATCTGCTGCATGACATCGTACCCATAGTCAACAATAACACATAGTACATGTAAAAATTTGTTAGGAGTATAAATCTAATGTTAAGTGTTCTTTGCACGATCAAATAAAATGATATAAAATGAAATTAAATTGAAGAAGTTTTGTTCCAACAAAATAAGGAAATAAAACAAAATGAAAGAAAAACAGATCCAAGAAATGTGGAATAGTATTACAGAACAGCAGCTCCAGCAGGCCTACATTACAACCAGACCGAATTAATCACACTACCTAGGAAGATCTTAAATTCAAAGACCAATATGCATTTGGATTTATTTTTTAAAGCTAAAATACCTACAACTAGAAACAGCTTCTATTTTTATTGCTCTAAATTAGTATGGGTCTATGCATTCACCATGAACGTATCTATAGATAAAATGTGGCAAATGACAA
>NW_012150507.1:1478257-1502183 GCF_000956105.1 Propithecus coquereli
TATAAAATGAAATTAAATTGAAGAAGTTTTGTTCCAACAAAATAAGGAAATAAAACAAAATGAAAGAAAAACAGATCCAAGAAATGTGGAATAGTGTTACAGAACAGCAGCTCCAGCAGGCCTACATTGCAACCAGACCGAATTAATCACACTACCTAGGAAGATCTTAAATTCAAAGACCGATATGCATTTGGATTTATTTTTTAAAGCTAAAATACCTAGAACTAGAAACAGCTTCTATTTTTATTGCTCTAAATTAGTATGGGTCTATGCATTCACCATGAACGTATCTATAGATAAAATGTGGCAAATGACAAACTTTAAACATTAAACAAAAAGCAAACAAAATAGGTTGGTGATGCTATACACCAATTTAAGCTTTTGTTTTACAAAGGTAAGTTTTTCCCCTCATTCAACAGAGTTGTTGATTGTTGGTTTTCCCTAAAAGGTTTGCCTGCCTATGTAAGATCATTCCACAACTGTAAGCCCATAGTTAATTGTGTGACATGACCACCTGCTTACACTGTCCCTCTACTGAGGTCCTATCTCTGACTTTCCTGCTATTATTAGAGTCTATGGATTTTTCCCTCTGTTAACAGCTGCCCTCTGCAATTCCTCCAAGACTGGGGAAGCTGTCTGTAATTCCAACAATTTACCCATCCTAGGAGTATGTCTTTTATCAGAACCAGACTATTCCCTCCTACCCTCTTCTTCCTCACAAAGACAGATCCTTCCCAAAATTGGTACTACTGCTTAAAGTTTCATCATTTCAAGAGTTCCTCTGGCTGTTATTCCCAAAACTCTTGAGAAAGCAGAGTTGCAAGAATGATTAGAAACCTTGTCAATAGAAATTACATCTGTTTCTTTTTAATCTCTTGATCAGTGAAAAAACAAACAAATAATGCAATGCACCATGGGTTTGGCTGTCTCCAAGAGGACTTAATGTGGGCAGATCTGATTACCTTAAAAATCATCCTCGTCTTTATCTTTTAGTGAGTTTGTCATGCTGATCGATCAGATGAATTTAGCCAAGGGCTGAAGCATCAACTTGATTTTATTTTGTTATACTGTCAGTTTAGGGGTGTCTTTACTTTTTAGATAAATCAAGGTTAGTATGGTTTAGTTTTAAATTTAAATTTAGGATCATTTTTACCTGTTTATGTGCCAATAGGTAGGTATTTATAGGCTCTTGCTGGATGGAGAGATTTTAAATGATATTAGCCATTAGGGCTATAATTAATTTCCTATTGATAAATTCAATGGAATCTTCTTCCTTGGCAGAAAATTAAGTAAAAAATACCTTTTGGAATTTCAATGCTATATGGCTGAATATAATACATGTTAATATTATTTTGAAGAGTTACTGCATTCATTGGTTAAGAACTAAATATATGACATTAAGAAAATCACATAGCTTTTCTAGATATCGACTTTCTTATTAGTTAAATGAAAGAGTTGAGCAAAATTGTCTCTAAGACCAGTTTCTAGAAATATGTAATTTTATAATTACTATTCTCTTGATAAAAATTATCAAACAAAATAAGGAAATAAAGGTTAGGAAATATTCCTTGAAAAGTGAATATAAATGACTGGCCTCAAATTCATAATCTAGCTAAAAATGACTTCTCGATGCTTCCTCAAGTGATGCTTGAGGAAGTTATTGTAATTAAGAAGGAAATGTGAGATGAAAGAAATCTAGTTCCAAATTGTTGTTTTTCTTTTGTGTATCATTATGAGTTTTTGATCTTACAGTTCTTATTAATATAACATTAGGCTCATATTTATATAGTAATTTAGTTTCCTAACCCTCATCCATTATTTAATAACAAGAACTATTACATATAGGGGAGTTATTATGAGCTTTTTAAGAACACTTTTAAATTTAATTTTCACAGTATCCATTTGAGGTTAGTATTATCACAAATGTCTTGAGCAGTCAACGGAGGCATAATGAACTTAGATAATGTTTCAAGATCACAAAATTAGAAATGACAGGTTTTTAACCTGAGCCATCATACTCCAAAGCCATTCTCTTTTATTTATTTATTTATTTATTTGAGATAGAGTCACACTCTGTCATCTAGGCTAGAGCACAGTGGCATCATCATAGCTCACTCCAACCTCAAACTCCTGGGCTCAGGGGATCCTTCTGCCTCAGCCTCCTGAGTAGCTGGGACTATAGGCCCATGCCACTGGCTAATTTTTTCTATTTTTAGTAGAGACGGGGTCTCGCTCTTGTTCAGGCTGGTCTCAAATTTCTGAGCTCAAGCAATCCTCCCGATTCTGCCTCCCAGAGTGCTAGGATTACAGGTATGAACCACTGCACCTGGCCCAAAGCCATCCTCTTAACCACGCTGTTACCTTACTTAGATTCCTTCATAAACATTTTAGTAAATGGGCTACAACCTTCTCCATTTTCTGGTCACTCTGTGTTATGGACTGAATGCTTGTGTCCCCACCAGATTTATGTGTTGAACCCTAACCACCTATCACTGTGACATTAGGAAGTGGAGCCTTTGGGAGATGATTAGGATTAGATGAGGTCATGAAGGCAGAGCCCACATGAATGGGATTAGTCCCTTTATAAAGGTCGCAAGAGTGCTTGCTTTTCTCTGCTTTCCATCAGGTGAGGATACAACAAGAAGCCCAGGTCTGCAATTAGGAAGAAGGTCCTTACCAGAAGCTGATCATGCTGGCACCCTGATCTCAGACGTCCAGCCTCCAGACTGTGAGAAATAATTTCTGTTGTTTATAAGTCTACTGGTCTCTGGTAATTTGTTATAGTAGTTGGAACTGACTAAGACATTGTATAAAATATTGGCAAACCCTCTTTTTTTTCTTCTGAGCAAGATTCTCACCATTGCAAAAAATAAGTGGTCTGCCATTTATACACAAAGAAAGTGTTAACCATAGAAGAATAATGTTTTTTTGCCATTAATGTGAATCCAAGATCTTGTGAAACCACCAGAAAATTAAAACAAAAGACTCTCTTGTCATTGTCCATTTGAAGGTTGTTGTTTCACGGACTACATGAAACTACTTTATCAGGTGCAGACACAAAGTCAACAGTGAGTTAGGATGAGTAAGTTTTCAGGAGGAATAGATCACTTCTCTACTTAAATCATTAAAGCAATGCAATATCTAGCTCCAAAAGAAAAGATGTTATCTCATAGCCAGTTGACAAATTTTGTTTGTACCATTCAAGTGAAAACGGTAAAATTACTTTTTGTATAATTTACGTGTTATTGGTTGAATCACGTCCTTCCAAAATGATATGTTAGAATCCTAGGCCCCAATACCTTGGAATGTGACTTTATTTGGAGATAGAGTCTTTGCAGATGTAATCAAATCAAACAGTCATTTGGGTGGGCTCTAATCCAATATGTCTGGAGTGCTTATAAAATGGGGGATTTAGACACAGACACAGACACACATAGAGAGAAGATGATGTGAAAAAAGAGGAAGAAGATGTCCATTTATAAGCCAGAGTCAGACCTGGGACAAATCCTTCCCTCACAGCCCTCAGAAGGAAACACCACCTTGGTTTCAGATATCTAGACCCCAGAACTGCAATACATTTCTGTTGTTAATATCACCTAGTCTGGTGTACTTTGTCACAGTAGCCCTAGAAAACTAACATCACGTTTTTAAGCCATATAAGTAGTGTGATAAGAATTTTAAGACATAATATCCACGTTTTTCTTACTCTACCACTTTTTACAAATATCAGACTCTTCAATTTACTCACAAATAGATATTAGTCCCATGTGCTTTGAAGCCTTTCCACTTGTTTCTTTGTATGCTCTCACTGTCCATCTGGCATGTCCTCCTCGAAGTGCTTGTTCTGTGAACCCTGCTCTTGACTGCTCTCGTTTCATTGTTGAAGACCAAGATGAGGACCAAGGAAAGAGGGAAATGAGGACCAAGGAAAGAGGGAATAGGACAGGCCATTGAGGGTAGAAGAATGCTCAAGACTTCGATGTGGTCCAGCACAGTTCATGAGGATACCACAATGGGGTTTGGACCCAATTATCCTCTGGACATATTTTCCTTGGTGACTTCAGAGGTAGTAGATAGCTGGTCTTAGACTCTGAGACCCTAACCTTGGTCATAGTAATTACAAATACTGTGTTATGAAATAAAGAATTAAATGGTATTTGTATTTGAAAAATCTTAATTATTATGCATATTGACATAAAACATCTTGCATCTAACATATATTAATTGCCTAGTATATAGCCATGAATAATTAAATATTTAATAAATAGGTTTTCAAAAGCTAATGTACTTATTTATATATTCATTTAGCAAACATTTACTTATTGAAGGCATCCTGTGTTTCAGGTATTTAAATCATTTGTAACAAGTCATGATTGTAAAAGTTTTCTGCTATGGGTTTTGAGCAAGGCTGGTAATCTTCTGAGCCTTGTTTTTCCCATTTGTATGAAAGAGAATTGTACTAGATTTTCTGTAAAAGTCTCTATAGCTCTAAACTTCTATGACTTTTATAGTTCAATTTATTTCATATTTTAACGATTTTTTGTTTCTAGTGTTTGATATCTTTAACTTGCCAGAATCCATGACTCTGATTAAAAAGTTTAAATGTATGGCTGATTCTTTGATCTGCCATAAGGCTGCTCACAGACTTTGAATCATTAAAGTTTTCTAGGTCATAGACTAAATTTGGAAAATGACAAGATTTTAAGTAGCTACTACTTTAAGATTTAGTACCATACTTTCCATTATCCCAAAATAGTCCTTCTTAACATTTACCTTCTACCTCTGAATATGTTATAAACAGTCCACTTACCTTTTCAAAATTAACAGCTATCATGAGTACATTAAAAGGGCACCATTGTGAAGTTTGTTTTATGTTTCTTTCCATTAAAATGTATTATTTTCAATATCTTGCTGTTTTACTTCTTTTCCCTGGTGTGGAACACAATTACCACAATATTCTTATGTCTCTGCTTTAAAGCCCTCCTTCCAGCTGAAAGCCACGCTATATCGTTAACTCCACGAGGTCCAATAACATTTTCCCAAACATGTTGTGACTGTCACCACTGGGAAGCAAGGCTTTTAGGGGAAAATGTGGAGTTGATATCCAGCACATTTCTTTATTTCTTTTATGCTTTCCTAATTTCAGATAATTATTGAGTTGAAGTTTATTAGCTAATTGTATACATGCTGTGGTATTCAAGTACGTTCGTTTATGTGGTTGACAGTAACTAGAATTTTCTTCAATAGAGGTATTTTTTGTCAAATTTAGGAGGTGAAACTGTGCTCTAATTGTGGTACTCGGAAGCCTAGTGTGACTCTAATTAGAATTTAATCAGTTATACTATTAGGGAATTATTCCATGCACATTGGGGCGTTACATTAATTTTTCTGTACCAGGACATCGTCTAGTGGTAGCTGAACTGAGATGTCCACAAACCACGGGCATTGTTTTACCTGTAATGCTGGGAACAAAGTCAGGGGCAGGGACTTGAACCAAATAAACTCGAGTTCAGGTTCAGTACTGTGGTAACATTTGAACATTTCTAGTTCTGCTCTTATAAATAGTTTTAGAAAACATATAACTAATTTCAATTAAAATTAATTTGTTAGACACATACTTGGAAAACCTTAGGTTAGTTCAATTTATGAGTCACTAAATAATAGATTTTAAAAATTGAATTTGATTTTACTGCTACCTTCAGCCAAGCCTTGCAATATTTAAGGTGCCATTTGGTTTAAAGGCCTATATAAGAAGGTCTCTTTGGTAGAGATGAACATTTACAAGACAAGTTTAAAACTTGTTCATTAATTCTCCAAATTGTTCTTTGGCTCCATAATTGCCAGTGCTCTAACTGAGATTTCATATAAAGGCTGGTCATCTGGCAAAACATACCCCCCAGACAACATCCTGGGAGCTGAGAAAAACCAGACACTCAGATGAAGTCCAGAGGTTCCAATCAAGATCAAGTGAGAGAAAACAGAGATTCAGGGCATACAAGACACCCTATGATTATTCTCCCTTTTTTTTTTAACAGCTTTATTGAGGTATAATGGATATATAATAAATTGTACATATTTAAATCTTATAATTTGGTCATGAACCCATCCATTATTCCCACTGGATTCCTCATGCCTGTCTGTAACTCTTTCCCTCCCAATTCCCTCCCTGTCCTATTCCTGAGCAAACACCAATTTGCTTTCTGCCACGATGGATTGAATTTTCTAGAAGTTTATATTGATGGGGTTCAGGACACACTATCCCAAAATATGACACCTTGGTATTGAAAAAACATCATAAGCAGGAAGGTCACTTTCAACTTCCCCTAACATTTTCTCCCCTGAAGCAGGCCATAAAACTCAGCTGATCTTTCCCTAAACTAGGTCATAAAACCCTCATTCTAGTGGTGCCCTCCCTATATCCTATATCTGGAAGAAAGGAACATCCTTATCCTTAAAGATACAGAGATGCCAAGAAGAAACTGAACAAACAGGCCTGGCTAAGTTCCCCCCAGTTTATTACCATCAGATCATAGCCCTTAATACAATCATACTTCTGCACACTGTCCACTCTTCATCAAACCAAGGCAAAAAAAATACACAAGTTTCCGTATTTCTTTGGGTCTTCGTTTCTGAAGGCTCCCACAATGTCATATCAAACATATATTAAGTACAGTTGTCTGCATTTCTCTTGTTAATCTGTATTTTATTACAGGGGCCTTAGCCATGAACTTTGCAGTGGGTGAGGAAAAGATGTGATTTTTTCCTCCCCTGCAATATAAACGGAATCATACAGTATGTATTTTTTTTTTTGGTCTGGCTTCTTTTCACTCAGAATAATTAGTTTGAGCTTCACTCATGTTATTGTGTACATTAATAATCTATTGTCTATCGCTTTCATTGCTGAGTCATATTCAACTCTATGGGTATACCATGAATGGTTTATCCATTCACCTATTGATGACAGCCAGAAAGAAAATCAGCACCTCAACCCAACAAGCACAAGGAAATGAATTCCACAAATGACATGAATGAGCTTGATATATTAATAGAATCTTGAGCCTTAGATGAAGCTGCACATGTCAACACCTTGATTTCAGTCTAGTGAGATCCTAAGCAGAGGACCCAGTTAACCTGGGCTTCTGATCCATGGGAGCTGTGAGATAATAAATAAATTTATGTTGTTTTAAACCTCTATGTTTGTACTAATTTGTTGACACAGTAAAAGTCAAGAAATGCTCCCATGAGGAAGGGACGCATGAAGGAATAGATAAGGTCTATTCCTTATCTAGGAAGGTGATAATAGGACATAGGGAGTAGTCTGCTCAAAGACCTGGTGGTAGAAGGGAACATAGGAACTGAGGAACTGAAATTATGCCACTGGCTGGAGTGCAGGTGCTCAGAAGGAGAATGAGTTGAGATAGGGCTGGAGAGATTCTTTTGTTAAGAATTCTGAGAATCAGGAAGGGTTTTTAATGTGTATTTTAGGGTGGAGAAGAGGGTGGGGTGACTAACAATCAAACATTTTTTGTTGGAAAGATTATTCTCACTGCAATGTGAAAGATGAGCTTGGACAGGGCAACAATGAATGTGGAAACCAGTAAGAAATGCAACGTTGTAGTTCTGGAGAAAGAAGTGGGCAGTGTAGACTTGGGTAGTAGCAGTGGAAGCTAGAATGAACAAATTTGAGAAACATTTAAAAAGAGCCTTGGGACAACCAACTACAAGGAGATATTGGCTAGAGAGTTACATGTACTGATTCAAAGCTAAAAAGGTAAATCTACACCGAAGAAAGACTCATTGATTTGTAGACGGTAATTGAAACTGTAGGCATGTATGAAATAATCTAAGATATTGGAAAATTCAACACAGTGAATTCAACACTTAGTCTGCAAGATAATCTTGCAAAGGAAACTTTTTGTAATCAGAGATATAGTAGGTAAGAAAATGTGTTCAGGAAGCCAAAAGAAAGATATTTTGAAAAGAGAATTTTGAAATGGAAGGCATGGTTCACAGTAAAAATAAATGCTGGAAAGTCAAATAATATGAGGTTTGAAGATGCCAGTTATATTCTGAAGCTCTTAGAAAGCACTGCTTTGGTGATATAAAAAGGGTGGTAAGAAAGTGGAAACACTAAGATACAGCCAACATTTTGGAAAGTTTGTGAAAAAGAGATGGAGAGACTCTAGCTTGAGGAGAAAGGAGGTCAATGAGACTTTTGTTTGCTTTTTTGCTTGTTTGTTTAAAAATAGGAAATCTTTAAATACCGAGGAAAAGATCCAGTTAAAGGGTCAACCATTAAGTAATTCATTATTGTTGGGTTTTTATTACTTAGTGTGACTATTTGTCCTATGGAAAATGAGAACATTTTTATTTAACTGCAGTCTTCTAAGACATTAAAGCTAATCTTTTTCTCTTACTTTATTTTTTAGTATTCTGCCTTAAATTTGAATTACAAATAGCTCCAAAGAAAGTTTTTTTGCAATAAATAAGCAAATACAGAAGCTCATTGAGAGCTTACAGCATTCATTGTTACAGGTGTTGCATGGCTTGGGTTAATCAATTAACAAGGCAGTAACCTTTAATAGCAGCCCTTTCTTCTGAATACCGTATAAGCATTTGTGATAATTACTCAGGCTCTAAAAGACAGGATTGCTGCTCCGCAGGAATTCAAAATCTAATAGATGAACAGATGAATAAAAGCACTGGAAAGTTTGTGGAATACTAATGGGAAGGAAAACTGGAGGAGAATTTCTATTTCCTATAGTATCATGAAATCTCACTTTTAAAATTAAATCTTTGTCCTAAGAAATCTATACAATTTTTTCTTCTAATACACATAAGTGCTAGAGCCAAGAAATTCCATTATAACCATCTTTGAAATCAGGCTGTATCTATGCCAAAAAAAAGATTTTTAAGAAAGCCATGACAGTCATTTGTCTGTTGATTAGTAAACTTTACGTACGAAGTCAGTCTTAGAGGACAAACTTCTTTGTTCCAATAGGATAAACTCAATCTTCACTCTCCCAAGCATCTGTTTTCCTCTTGAAATTCCTATTATTATTCAGGCAGCAGCCAGGAATTTTCTATATGTTCTACCCTCAGGGTATGGTTGATATTGTAAAACTGCTGAGTCATCGCTCACTTTGAGTTTCAAAATAAATTTGACAAGTAAAGCATAATGTATGGCTTTGAAATAAATAAACCTAGATATTTTGAGTACCAAAAGTCCACAGTTTATATCATAGGAGAAGAATAAATGAAGAGACCTGAAGGTCCCCAATCAGCTCTGGTAGACTTGTCAAGTACCATTGTTCCCAATACTAGGGAGCCAAGTGAGCATCAAATGGGCTTCTAGGTCATTCAGTGACCATTCAGGAATGTATTTGCTGAGCATTGTTTGTGCTGGGAAAACCTTTTTGTGCCTACCCTGAAAAGTTGCTTCACCTTCAGCATCTAGCACACAGTTTATTGATTCTCCAGCAGGGTTTATTAGATAGATAGCAAGGGATTCTGGATTTCCCAGGAACGAAAGTGGGTGCTGTTGCCCTCATCTTGGTCCTGCCCCACCCTAATTCTCCATACCTGGGGGAGGAGTGAATACCCTATGAATCTGCCAATCAGAACTTGGAGCACCAGGTGCAAAAGAATGCAGAGGACTCTCTAGCCCCTGGGCCAAGCCACGTGGGTACCATAAAGTCCGGAAAGTGACCTAGAACACACATGCATAGTTAAGGCTCAGGTCATGTGACTCCCAACTGTCCAATAAAAGTGGTTCCATGGTGACCTCTGAACCATGAGGGAGGTCCCTATCCAGCCACTATAAAATAGGACACAGACCACAGCCAACCTCTCTTTGCACCCTTCCTTTGGCTCTCACTTTGCTGTGACAATGGCCTGGTCATCATCTGTGGCTTGTGTACCATACTCTGTAAACCTTTATCCTGCTCTTGCTCTATAATCCTATCTTCCTCTCCTCAATAAACCTCATTTTCATGCTTGCCTTACTTTGGCCATGTCTGGTCATTCTTTGGCCATGAGTGCGCCAAAAACTGACATTTCAGACTGAAACCTGACAGGGTGACACCAAAGTGTTTAATATAGTACTCATTGGTTTTTAGTTTATTTGCAGAGTTGTATAATCATCCCCATAATCCAATTTTAGAACATTTTATTGTACCTATAGCAGTCACTCCCCCTATCCTCGGCAACCACCAGTCTACTTTCTGTCTCTATAGATTTTTCTATTCCGGACTTTTCATGTAAACGTTATAATATAATATATGGTCTTTTGTGACTGGCTTTTTTCACAGGATTCATCCCTGCTTTAGCATGTATCAGTACTTCATTTCTTTCTATAGCTAAATAATATTCCATCATATGGATAGCCACTACGTTTATCAGTTGCTGGACATTGGGTTGTTTCTACTTTTTGGCTACTATAGATATTGTTGCTATGAAGATTTTTGTACATGTTTTTGTGTGAAAATATGAAAATATGTTTTCACTTCTTTGGGATAGATACCTACATAGCATGTGACAAATTTTAGTAGCTACCACTGAGGGCTTTAGACCTCTACAGACATGGTGGTTTGGAAACATGTCATTCTCCCAACCCTGGCCCTCTTGTATAATCCTTACCTGGTATATTAGTCAGGGTTTTCTGGAGAAACAGAACCAATAGGATATACATATAAGAAAATATTCATTATGAGGAATTGCCTTATGTGATTATGGAGGCTGGGAAATACCTCAAACTTCTGTCTACAAGTGGGTGTCCCAGCAAAGCCAGTAATGTAATTCCAGTCCAAGTCCAAAGTCCTGAGAACCAAGGAAGCCAATGATATAAATTCTAATCCCAGGACAAGAGAAGACCAATGTTCCAGCTCAAGCTGGCCGGAAGCACAAAAGGATAAATTTCTCCTTTCTCCACCTTTTTGCTCTATTTAGGCCCTCAACGGATTGAATGATGACCACCCATTTTGGGAAGGGTAATCTACTTTACTGAGTCCACTGATTCAAATGTTAATGTCATTCAGAAACACTTTCACAGACATGCCCGGAAATGATGTTTAATCTGGACACCCTACAGCAAAGGCAAGTTGACACAAAAAATTAACCATTATATTTGGCTAGGACTAATCAAAATTAGAGTGACATCTATGCCAAGCACACAGTGTGGTGAACTTTTTTCTGGCTTTGTAAAGATCATTTATATATCCATGGAATAATTTTATCTGGTTTACATTAGCATATGTGGTTGGTATTCAGGAAGCTTCAACAAAGTAATAGGAATTAACATAATACTTAGAAGACATTTAGGAAACTTAGTGTTACCGCATGGTTTCACTCAAAACAAATTAGTCATCCAAAAAATAATTTAATTCAAATAAATATCTGTGAAGGGGTAACTGAGAAGTTTTAGAAGCCAAATATTATAGTTAAATATTGAAAAAATATCCTAGTAAAAAAACGGACTCCAGAAATAGGAAGACCTAGTTTTGAATCTCAGCTTTCTCATTTACTTGTTGCTTTGCTTTGAGCAAATGATTTAAGCCTCAGTTTCATCATTTCTAAAGTAGGATTAATAAAAGTACTTATCTTTTAGGACTGTTGTTAAAATTAAATTTAAATAAGACAGTATTTTTTAAAGAGTGAGTGCACAGCTTGGTTCATAGTAAGAGCTCAAGAAATAGGCTTTCTTCAGCTGCCACCAAGGTGCTCTGTCCTTCTGAGGAAGCTAAGGCTGTCTTGGGGGGAGGCCCTCCCTTCATCCTTCAACCAGGACCACACCTGCCCTGAATCGCCCTCCCCATGACATCTGTCTCTAAGCTCACCGGTATCTACTGGGCCCTCATTTCTGCATGACGATGGGGTGACCATTGTGGAGGATCAGATCAATGCCCTCATTAAAGTAGCTGTTGTAAACGTTGAACCTGGTGTGTTTGCAAAGGCCTTGGCCAATGTCAACATTGGAAGCCTCATTTGTGATGTAGGGGCTGGTGGACCTGCTCCAGCAGCTGGTGCTGCACCAGCAGGAGATCTTGCTGCCTCAGCTGAGGAGAAGAAAGTGGAAGCAACGAAAGAAGAATCAGGAGTCTGAAGATAACATGAGCTTTTGTCTTTTTGACTAAAAGTCTTTTATAACATGTTCAATAAAAAGCTGAACTCTTAAGAAAAGTGAAGAAATAGAAGTTATATTTATCTTGGAACACTAAACTCCAATCAATGTGATCTGAGTATCACTCAAGGAAAGTAAAATTTATTTTTATGTAGTCTTCGATGTTAGAACATAATTAGTAAGAGGAGATTCTACATGTAACCTTGAAATGGAAAACCTCCACCCCTACCAAAATGTGCCAATTATTTTTATTAAAAAAAAAATCTAGTGCGTGGAGCAAGTGCATACATATTGGAGGAGTTAGAGGAATGAGAATATTATTGCTGGATAAAGTTAATAATTGAGACTAATTACCTATATCCTCTGTCAAACTAATATCTTTAAGACCAATCTGATTTTCAAAATGAGTACGAATTATCTTAAAATACTTTTTAAAAATCCTACCATATATGTATCTAACCATGTAATATGGATAAGTCTCTTGAAAAGTAACAAAACTAGGTCTTCTGACTCATGATGAAGTCAAGGCATCCTGATGTGCTCCTGATGTGTTCTAAAGGTGCATTGCCACTTCATACCCTCTGTAGTTGTTAAAGTAATGAGCATTTTGAATGGAATCTTGTGGTACTCACTTGCTCAGTACAATTCTTCAATGTGAAAATTTTGATGAATTCTATTTACATAGAAAAAAATGTTCTTTTTTATAATTTGATGTTGTCAGATAATGTTGCTCGTGTTTCATTGCTCCCATCTTTTAAAAAGTGATGTTTATAATAATGTAAGTTGCCAAAGACTTTCTTTTTCGACTTAAGAATTGTTTCAGAATAGCTTTCATGTAAAATAGTGTAAAATCATTTATTAATGTATAAAATATGTACATAGAAAAAGTTCTGGAGGGGTATAAACTGTTTATAATAGTTGGCTCTAGAGAAGGAAGTTGGATGGCAGAGATGGGGGTGATGGAGGGGGTTCAGGAGAAAGAATTTTAATTACTTCTGCATAAAATTCTGCATTGCTCTTTTTGGATTTTAAACAATGATCTAGTATTAAAACTTTGTAATTGAAAAATGTGTGTACCTTGAGAAGCTCATCTGGCTCCTTTTGCACATCCTTTACTTTGCATATTAGCATGCATTTCCCATTTTCTAGGTCATCACTGCTCCAAATTTTACATATAAAACACAACAAAAAAGATAACTCTCTGACCAGACTAGAGAATTCTTCTGTTATTTTCTTCCTTTTCCTATAGAAAAGGTTTGTAAAATGAGCACACTAGAACATTGAGATTAAATAAAAATCAGTAATGGCACTAAATTCTCAAGATAGAAATTCAGCAGCATACATTAATCATAAACTTTGTATATTTGGTCTTTAAATCATCTCCAAATAAACTTGTTTTAGTAGAGTGAGAGGATTTGGTGTAATAAATGTTTAGAATGATGTTTTCAGAATAGGCATTTTAGCATTTAGCATGGGATATATTGTGCATTCATGTTTTCTACAGGGAATGACAAATCCAATCAATGCTTATTTTATTTTTTATGATTCCCATAATAAGAAATATAACAAAATAGAATGTAAATGTCCTGAGGCACTCACTGCTTATATAAATAAGATTTTTAATTAAGGAAGAAAAGACATGGTTACTTATTAACTTAATTTTAGTTTTTGTCATTGTATGCCTTTACAGCAGCTCCTATAAATTCATGTCTGAAATACCATTCTACTTAATAAAAGTCTGGAAATGGTGAAGTGAATGTTGCCAAAGAAATTGAGATGTTATTTCTGGGACATTCCTCAGGTAGAAATCTCATTTATCTTGTTTCAGATGGTGGCCCTCAAACCTCTGATTTTTTTCAGCTAAAATTATGTAGCTTTTTATTTTAATGTCACATAATAACATTGCTATCTCCAAGAGATTTTGAATCCAACAAACATAATTTTCTTGATAGTTAAATTCTTAGTGTACCAATTAATTAGAAAAAAGTCATCATTCTAATTTTGGAGACAAATCAAAATAATAGACAGGAAACCTACCTAAATCATTTTTTAAAGATATTCAGACTTAACTTTTAAGGAAATTATTATTATTATTTAAGTAAATATAACTGAACAGTATTTTTTAAAAACTCTTAAAAATATTCACTTAATAATCCAACAAATATTTATCAAGTGATTCCTAAGTACAAGACAATGTAATAGATATTTTAGGATATTCCTTCATTCAAAAATATTTACTAGGCATCTTCTATATATCAGGTTTTATTCTAAATTCTGGGACTGTAGCAGTGAAGAAAATAAACCATTCAAAAACATTTTTGATCACCATTATATTTCAGACATTATTCTTGGAACTGAGGTATAGCAATGAACTAAAAAGAAAGAATTCTCTGTGCTCATGGAACTTATCTTTTAGCTGATAAAAAACAAAAATATTAAAGATAAATAAATAAAATAAATAATATGTTTGACACTGATAAGTGCTGAGGTAACATAAAAAAAGCAAATCTGTGTTTGTGTGAAATTTTAGATGGGGTGCTAAGGTAAAACTAAATGAGATCATGATTTCTTTAGTAAGCACTTGGAAGAAGAAGGTAGAGCTATATCTGGGGAATATCTAGTGTCTAGGTGAAGAGAATTCTAGACAAAGGCAATAGAAAATGCAGAGGCCCTGAGGTAAGATTGTGGCTGAAGTGTTCCAGGAATAGCCAGGTCAATGTGGCCACTGGGACAAGAACAAGATGGAGTGGCTAGGAGATGAGTTTAGAGGTACAATGGGAAATCAATTACCTGTGTAACTGATTGTTTATGACCTTATATATCATTGTAAGGATTTGAGGTTTTGCATTAAGAGAAATAGAAAGTCATTGGAATTTTTTGAGCAATGAGATGACACAACTTGACTTACATTGCAACAGTATAATTTTGTCTGTTGTCTAAAATATAATGCAATGTGGAAAGGGAAAACCAGGAAGACTATTTGGAAGGCTACTTAGTTATTGAGTTCAGAGATGTTGTTGGCTTTGATTACAGTGGTTAAGTGGTAGACATCTAAAAATATTTTGAAACTGGTGTCACCTTTAGTATTTATATGAAGCTAACTCCATATAAATATTGTGACAATCTTTATATAGAAAACGAGAGAAAGGAGTAAAAAAATGACTGTGAGATGTTGGGCTGATTGTCTTAGAGTGTTTTCCATTTAGATAAAATGGAAAAAATTACAGCAGAGAAAGATTCCCCTCTGCAGCCCCACCCCCAGGAGTGTTGTTAAGTTTAATAATTCAGTTTTGCATGTGTTGAATTTGAGATGCCTTTGGGGTTCAGGTGAAGATATCAGGATATATGGTGAGAGATCCAGGCTGGTGAAATAATTGAACATCATTTCCATGTACATGATAATTAATGACATGAAATGGAATAGGGTCATTTAAGGAGTTAATATGGATGGAAAAGACAAGACTTCCAAGGACTAAACCTTGGGTACACCAACATTTAGAGCTTGGGGAGATAAGGAAGAATTCAGCAAAGGAGACTGAGAAGAAGTCACTGGAAGTGTAGGAAGGAATCCAGATGCATATGGTGTCTTAGAAGCCAAAAAAAAAGTATTTTAAGGAGGCAAGAGTAGTCAAATATACCAAATAATACCAGATCAAGTCACTATGAGGACTGAGATATAAATATTAGATTTAGCAAAATGCAGGGTTTCTTTGTAATGACTTTGATGAGACTAGTTTTACTGAAGTGATGGGGATAAAACTTGCAGTGAGTTCAAAAGAGAATGAGGTGGAAAGACTTCTGCTTCCAAAATGGCAGTGTAGAGGCAAACTAGGTTCACTCTCCCCCACAGAAAACCAAAAACAAATGTACAGCAGAGAGATCTACACCAGCAACAACCCAGAGCTGAAGTATTAGGATGAGATAGTTCCCAGGGCCACAGATAAGTGGAAAAACTCTGAGCAGATGGTAGGAGAATAGGACTTCCACCTCCACAGTGCCCTCCCGCTCTGCCTGGCATGAAGCATGCAGAAAATCTCCCCCAACCCACAGTTTCTATACTGGAAAAAGTGAAATTGAGGTGATCAAATAGCTTTCCCACTTTCTTGGGTTCCTTGGCAGGAGATCTGTCCTTGCCTTAACTCATGGGTAGCATCATGACTGCTTAAAGGGAGAAATATCACTGAGGTCAGGCAAAGACAAACACAAGGGAGGTGAGACTACCACCCCCAATCCCAGAAACTCTGCTCTGTAACTCAGCCAAAGGAGACACCAAATCAGAGTGACTGTTCAGCAGTACCATCCTATACCCTGGGCATGCACACTTACCCAGCCTTTTCACACTGCCAGGACAATCCCTTTGAGACCTCCCCTTGTGGAACAGGCAGGGCCCCGGCCATTTACCATGGCTAACACACACCTGGGCTTTAGGTGCCACCTAGAGCTGAACAGGAGGCAGCAACCTAGTAGTGAGGATTTGCTAAGCAAATATATTCAATAAAAACCATAATAAGCCAGGCAGATAAAATTGACATAAATAACTAATCCTTTGATGCAAACACATAGATGTATATTCACAAGGAACAACGACGAATAGGAAACATGACCTCACCAAAAGAACAAAGCAAAAATCCAGTTACTGAACCTAACAAGATGGTGACGTGGGAGCTCCACGACCAAGAATTCAAAATAGTAGTTTTAAAGGAACTCAGTGATCTTCAAGATAACATAGGAAAGCAATTCAAAAATTTATCAGAGAAATCTAACAAAGATATTGAATTAATAATAAAAAAAAAACCAGAAATCTTGAAACTGAGAAATACATTTGCTAAACTAAAGAACTCTTTTAGAGGCTATCAACAGCAGAATGAACCAAGCAGAGAAAAGAATCAGTGATCTCAAAGACTGGCTACTCGAAAATGCACAGTCAGAGGTGAATAAAGAAAAAATAATGAAAAGCAATGAAGATTCCCTAGAAGATATGCAAAATTACCTTAAAAGACCAAATCTACCATGGAGTACTACTCAGCCACAAAAAAGATGAATTAATATCTTTTGCAACAATCTGGATAGAACTGGAGACCATTCTCCTAAGTGAAGTATCTCAAGAATGGAGAAGCAAACACCACACATATTCAACTATTAAATTGGAACTAACCGATGAGCACACATATGCACAGAGGGAAGTAAAATTCAGTGCAAATCTAAGAATTATTAATGCTCAAGAGAAAGCTGAGCAAGAGCAAGGTGTAGAAAGCTTATTCAAAAAAATAATAATGAAAAACTTTCCAAAACTTGAAATAAATATAAATATCCAGGTAAAGGAAGGTCTTAAAACACCAAATGGATTCAAGTCAAATAAGACTACCCCAATACATGTAATAATCAAACTCTCAAAGGTCAAAGACAAAGAGAGGCTCCTAAAAGCAGTCATAGATAAGAAGCAAATAACATATAAAGAAGCTCCAATTCATCTGGCAACAGACTTCTCAGCAAAAACCATATAGTCCAGGAGAGAGTGGAATGACACTTTGAAAGTGCTCAAAAAAAAAAAAAAGTTTTTTTCCATGCAAATATAAGGGAGAGACAAAGTCTTTTTCAGACAAACAAAAGCTTGGAGAATTGAGCACTACCAGACCTGTCTTGCAAGAAATGCTAAAGGGAGTTCTTCAATCTGAAAGAAAAAAAAAAAATAACATGCAAAATAAAACTTTTCAAGATATAAAACCCACTGGTAAAATTATGTACACAGACAAATCCAAAATACTCTATTACTGCATTTGTGATGTATTCATAACTCTAGTATGAAGCCCAAAAGACAAACCTTTCAAAAACAGTAATAGCTACAGCAACCTCTTAAGAGATAGGTAATATAAAAATATGTAAATTGAGACAACTATAAGTCAACATGTGTGGGAGTTGGAGTTAAAAAGTGTACAATTTTTTGTGTGTTTTTTGTCTTTGTTTCTATTCTTTTGTTTGTGATCTAAGATAAGTTGTCTCTTTAAAATAACTCATTATATTTATAAGATGTTTTTTATAGTCTCACAGTAACCAGAGGACAAAAACCTATAATAAATTCACTAAAAATAAAAGACAGCAAATTAAAGCATACTACCAGAGACAATTGCTTATCTACAAAGGAAAACAGTAAGAAAGAAAGAAAGGAAAAGGAATTTCAAAACAACCAGAAAACAAGCAACAAAATGGGTGTAGGAAGTCCTTACTTATCAATAATAAAACCGAATGTAAATGGTCTCAATTCTCTAATTAAAAGGTGTAAATTAGCTGAATGGATTTTTAAAAAGACCCAACTATATGCTACCTTTAAGAAACCCACTTCACCTATAAAGACACGGATAGACTAAAGGGGTGGAAAAATGTATTCCATGCAACTGGAAACCCCAAAAAGAGCAAAAGTAGCTATACTTATATCAGATAAAATAGACTATAAATCAAAGACTATAAAAAGACAAGGAGGGTCACTTTACAATGATAAAGGGATCAATTCAGCAAGAGGATATAACAATTATAAACGTCTATGCACCAACACTGGAGCTCTCAACTATTAATAGACCTAAAGGGGGAGATAGATTGCAGTACAGTGACCGGGGAATTTAGCACTCCACTGTCAGTAATGGACAGATCATCCAGACAGAAAATCAACCAAAGGACCAGTGGAGTTAAACTATACACTAGATCTAATAGGCCTAACTGACATTTACAAAGCATTTCATCCAATTACTGCAAAATACACATTCTTTTTTATCAGCACATGGGACATTTTCCAGAATATATCATATCTTAGGCTGCAAAACAAGTCTCTGCAGATTAGTAGAAAACAGAAATCATATCCAATATCTTTTTTGACCACAGTGAAATAAAAATAGAAATCAATAACAAGAGGAATTTCAGAAAATACACAAACACATGAAAATTAAATAATATGTTACTGAATGACTAATGGATTAATGAGTAATTTAAGAAAGAAATTTAAAAATTTCTTAAAACAAATGAAAATGGAAATACAACATACTAAAAATCTATGGGCTATAGCAAAATCAGTAGAAAGAGGGAATTTTATAGCAATAAATGCCTATATTAAAAAGGTAGAAATATTTCAAATAAACAACCTAATGAGGCACCTTGAGGAACTAGAAAAATAAGAACAAACCAAATCCAAAATTAGTAAAAGGAAAGAAATAAAAAAGATCAGAGCAGAAATAAATGAAATTGAGATTAACAAAATAAATATCAACAAAATGAAATGGATTTCTGAAAAGATAAACAAAATCAATAAACCTTTATCTGGATTAAGAAAAACAGAGAGAAGACCTAAATAAAAATTGGAAATGAAAAAGAAGATGTAACAACTAAAATCTAGAGATTCGTTAGATACTATTATGAACAACTACACACCAACAAATTGGAAAACCTAGAAGAAATGGATAAATTCCTGGACTCATGCAACCTATCAAGACTGAACCATGAAGAAATAGGAAACCCCAACAAATCAATAATGAATTATGAGATCGAAGCCATAATGAAGTCTCCCATCAAGGAACAGCTTGGACCTGGTGGATTCACTACTGAATTCTACCAAACATTTAAAGATGAACTAATACCAATTCTATCTAAACTCTTCAAAACAATTGAAGAGGAAGAAATATTAATACTTCCAAACACATTCTTCAAGGCCAGCATTATCCTGATAACAAAACCAGGCAAAGATACTACAATAAAGGAAAACCATAGGCTGGTATTACTGATAAACATAGATGCAAAAATCCTCAAAAAAATACTAACAAACTGAATTCAACAACACATTAAAAAGATCATTCACCATGATCAAGTGGGATTCGTCCCAGGGACATAAGGATGGTTCTCCATACACGAAGCAATAAATGTGATACATAACATTAACAGAATCAAGAACAAACACCGTATAATTATTTCAATAGATTCTGAAAAAGCATTTGATAAAATTCAACATCTTTTATGATAGAATGGGGCGAAAGGGAAGAGAAATTGCAGGCGCTGATTACAGACAACTCTTCAAAGGAGTTATGTTGTAAAGGAAAGGAAATAAAGGACAGTAGCTGGAGGTGAAAATGGGGGAAGTCAAGATATAAAATATAACTATAAATATGGTTATTAATAATATTAAAAAGTATGTTTTTGAGCCTCCTTTTACATCATTTTGATTTTAGCATCTCATATAATTCACATTAAAACCAATAATTAAGAAAAAAAAAGGAGTATGTCAAAGAGGTCACAGTCTGATAGGAATGTAGAAAACGGGTGGGAATTACTGAAGGGACTTCATATGTAAGAGGCTCACCTGACCAGTGAGCATGGTTTTTATGGTTGTGTTATGATTGTGATGAACTGATAACTCTTAGAAAGGGTCAAGTGATGTGCTATACGATTTATAAGAAAATCAACGAGCAGGAGGCCATTTTACTACAAGGAGCCTTGACCTAGGTGAAGTGGTAACAGATTGCAAAGTCGTAATGTGATTTTGACTTAAATTGGAATTAGGATTTAGAGGAAAATGCCTCTCTGTCTTTCTGGAAGGAATTAGACAAAGGGATATGTGTATTATGAATCCTTACTCTTTGTGAAGAAGCATTCTTGAAGTAAGAGATAGACATCCTAACAGAAATACTTTATAGGATGAGTTTACTAACATGTGTTATGAGTTGAATTGTGTGTTCTGAAAAGACATATTGAAGTTCTAACCCCCAGTACCTCAGGATGTGCCCTTATTTGGAAAGGTGACTGCAGATGTAAATGAAGTCACACTGGAGTAGGGTGAGTCCTAAGCCCAATACGACTGGTGTCTCTTGATAAGAGGGAAAGAAATACAAAGACACAGAGGTATGAGGGGAGAATGAAATGTGACAATGGCAGCAGAGATTGAAGTCTCACAGCTGTAAGCCAAGGAACACCAAGGAATGTCAGCAACTACCAGAGGCTAGGAAGAGGCAAGGAAAGATTTATTCTTTCCTCCAGATTTCAAAGGAATCATGGTCCTGCTGATACCTTGATTTTGGACTTCCTACCTCCAGAAATGTAAGAGAATAAATTTTTCTTCTTCTAAGTCACCCAGTTTGTGGTACTTTCTTACAGCAGCACTAGTAAACAAGTACACGATCCATTGCCAAATGTAGGAACATATAATTTTAAAAATCTTGCCTAGAATTTGGGTCATATTTAAAAAAAAGAAAAGAACCAAAACCCCAAAAATATAGTAATGGGCCAGCCCCAGATTAGTAACTATATAAACAGAAGAATTCACCAGTATTATTTTATAATATTATTAAATACAATTATTAAGCATCAACTATGTGATACTGTGATACTTTATCTACATCATCCCAAATATCCAGAATAGCCTATCTACATTATAAGTATTATAGCTCCTTTTTCATAGATCAGGAAATCAAAGTTTAAAGGAGTTAAAATAGTGAGCGAAACTAAATTCTGTCATATCGGAACCTTTTCTATTATGTATCTCCCTTCCATTAAGCTACAAAAGAAAATAACGTGAAAATAAGTTCCATATAGTATCTGTATATATGTTTTAGTGTTTAGATTGTTGACCTTTTGTGTCATCTTATGTATCTTACACACATCAATGCTTAGTGAAGGAAAAGTAAAGTTTGAAATATCAAACAACAGGCTTCAGCCTTAATGGGAAAATTTCCTTGTGTCCAATTCTTCGAAATGACCTATTTCTATTGGCCTCATCTGGCTAAGTTCCTGGTCATAACCTCAGCTGAATTTCATTCTGTCTTGTCCAAGCAGGGTGGACCTTCATCAAACAGCTGGAAAGACTGTGGCCATGGAGGGGTGTGATTAGTTTTCTTTGACTCCAGTCCTCTTCATCTGTAGCCGCTTCCCTCTTTGTATTCTTGCCGGCTTATCCCAAAGCAAACTGCTCATTGAGGCAACCGGCATTTTCAGGAACATGTTGCAATAGTATCCACAATTCCTATTCATGTTGAGAAAGGAGAGAGAAAGAATGTGCTTCATACTGTGATCCCATAATATAGTCTTCTATGAGTCAAGATAAAACTGCCATTTCCTGTTCTTATATCAGCAAAAATTATTTGCACTAATTTCATGTATGATTGCAAAACAGCATAATAATTGGGAGGATAAACTTAGGTACCAGACAGAACTGGTTTCTGGTTTCAGCTTTTTCCACTCACAAGGTGATGCTGGGCAAATGATTTAACCTCTCTAAGGCTCAGCTTCCTCCAGTGCCTACTGATAGGGTTTATGAGAGCAAAGGACATAGTGCTTGGAAAGCACTCATTTCAGTGTCGGTAGGGAGTGAATAATAACAGTAAAGTATTTTTGTTGTTTATCTGTATAACTTTAGATAAGTTACTTAACCACTCTGTGCCTAAGTTTCTTATTTTTAAAATGGCAATAATTATATTATCTGCTTCATAGAACTATTGTGAGGGTAAAATACAGAATATACCAAAAGCGCTCAGAACAGTGTTTAACATGTGTTAAGTGGTCAGTAATTGTAAGCTGTCAATATAATTGTTATTACTATTGTCAACAGTGTTATTTATTAATGTAATAATAATAAAATGAGATTCTAGTTGTATTCATTTACAATTCATATACATTAAGTATGGTTAGCATCGTATATGTTCCTAGTGACTAAAATCTCACCTTGAGACTCTGAGTGTAGAAGTCTCCACTTCAATGATTCTCCCTTAAAGTTGGGGGTGTTTGAAAAATGTAAATATTCTTATTTCAGAAGTATAGTAAAAATACCCAAGGTAAATTATAATATGGATCAATTTATCAGGTTATTTTCCTTCTTGGTAGGAAGAACTTGGTAAAATTCAAGAGCGGTGAGATTCCCAGAGTGTTGAAGCAGGATCTATAGGCAGAATAAAATCAGAGCAAGAGGCAAAGAAAGAATGTGTGCAAATTGGCAAAGATAAACACTGCTACCTTGAAGTTGGAGTGGATTTTATTCAAATGACTGAAAATGTTGAAGCTGCTATTCTTGTACTTGTTCTTGTTCATGTTCTTTGCTTGATGTAAAAGTAGCTCCAAAAAGGTTTGGGCAGGGAATCAGTGGCAGAATATGACTTATAAAAAATGCTGCAAGAGGCAATGCCCAAAGTAGAGTGTCTTCCCTCAGAAGCAGCGAAATGAATGGATGCATTCATTCGAATCTTCCATAATGGGAATACAGGCTGTTGATAAGAAATGGCTGCCTGATTATTTTTTTTGAGTGATAAAATGTAATAGAAAATGTGCATAAAAAGAAAGAATTTGAAAAGTTTAGCCTTATGAAGAAGAAAATGTTCTCAGCAAAAAAGTCACTAAATTGTAAAATTGTTTACTAACTAAAATTGGAAATTTAGTAAGGGATATATTAAATATTAAAATTTGCATTACATTGTTGGTTTCACTAAAAAGAAAGAATTTGAAAAGTTTAGCCTTATGAAGAAGAAAATGTTCTCAGCAAAAAAGTCACTAAATTGTAAAATTGTTTGCTAACTAAAATTGGAAATTTAGTAAGGGATATATTAAATATTAAAATTTGCATTACATTGTTGGTTTCACTAAAAGCCACTACTTTTACCCAGCACCAAATTTATGCAGGGCCATGAGCAATGTGGTGAATCAAGATTATATAGACAGTCAATGTGAGCATTTTAGAGAAAGTACTCCCATCATACAGATTATTTGAAGTTGACTAACCTTGGAAATTCTTTTTTTGGCACAGGTGCAAAATTATCCAGATGGAATTTCCGTATATTCACATTCACC
>NW_012150507.1:1503012-1505826 GCF_000956105.1 Propithecus coquereli
ACTTAGAAGAAACTTTCAGTAGTTAGAGGTTTCTTAGACAGAACACTAAAAGCAATAATATAAAAGAAAAAAACGATAAGTTGCATTTCATCAAAACTAAATATAACCATCAAAAGTCACTACAGAGAAAATAGACAAGGCAGAGACTGAGGGAATTATCTGGATCATGTATATAGTAGAGGACCTGTATCCGGAACACATAAAGCCCTCCTACATATCAGCAATAAAAATAAAAATAAAAATTATTCAATAAGAAGAGGAAAATATAGATAGTTCACAAAAGAACATATACAAAAGGCTGACAAGCACATGAGAAGGTGCTAAACATTATTAGTTGTCAAGGAAATGCAAAATAAAATGACAATGAGATATAATTTCTTACCCACTGGAATGACTAAATTTCTAAAAATTGATAACCCTAAATACTAGGAGCTATTACAGGTTCAGGTCCAGACCACTGCAGCAAAGCTGATATTGCAATAAAGCAAGACATAAAAACAAAGTTTATGGTTTCCTAGTACCTACAAATGCTATGTTTACACTATACTGTAATCTATTAAATGTTCCAGAATTATGCCCAAAAAATGTACATACCTTAATTTATAATACTTTATTGCTAAAAAATGCTAACAGTCATTGGAGCCTTCAGTGAGCGGTAATCTTTTTGCTGGTACAGGGTCTTGTCTTGATGTTGATGGCTACTAACTGATCATGGTGGTGGTTGCTAAAGGTTGGGGTGGCTATGGTAATTTCATAAAATAAGACTCCAATACAGTTTGCCATATTGATTGACTATTTCTTTCACAAGAGATTTCTCTGTAGCATGTGATACTGTTTCATAGCGTTTTACCCACAGTAAAAACTTCTTTCAGAATGGGAGTCGATCCTCTCAAACCCTGCCACTGCTTCATCAACTAAGTTGATGGAATATTCTAAATCAGTTGTCATTTCAACAATGTTCACGGCATCTTCACCAGGAGTAGAATTTACCTCAAGAAACAACTTTCTTTGCTCACCCTTAAGAAGGAAATTCTCATCTGTTCATGTTTTATCATGAAATTGCAGCAATACAGTGACATCTTCAGGCTCTACTTCTAAATTCTAGTTCTCTTGCTATTTCCACCACATATGCAGTTATTTCTTCCACCGAATTCTTGAAACTCTCAAAGTCATCCATGAGGTTTGGAAACAACTTCTTCCAAACTCCTGTTAATGTTGATATTTTTGATCTTCTCCCATAAATCACGAATGTTGTTAATGGCATCTAGGATAGTGAATCCTTTCCAGAAGATTTTCTATTTACTTTGCCCAGATCCATCAGAGGAATCACTATCTTCGACAACTATTGCTTTACAAAATGTATTTCTTCAATAATAAGACTTGAAGGCCAAAATTGTCCTTGATCCATGGGCTGCAGAATGAATGTTCTGTTAGCAGGCATGAAAACAACATTAGTTTCCTCATACATCTCCATCACAGCTCTTGGGTGACCAAGTGCATTGTCAATGAGCAGTAATATTTTGAAAGGAATCTTCTTCTTTTCTGAGTAGTAGGTCTCAATAGTGGGCTTAAATTATTCAGTAAACCAAGCTATAAACACATGTGCTGCCATCCAGGCTTTGTCATTCTATTTGTAGGGCACAGGCAGAGTAGATTTAACATAATTCTTAAGGGCCCTAGGATTTTCAAAAGGGTAAATGAGCATTGGCTTCAATTTAAATTTACTTGCTGCATTAGCCTCTAAGAAGAGCTTCAGCTAGTCCTTAGAAGCATTAAAGCCAGACATTGAGTTCTTCTTATAGCTATGAAAGTCTTAGATGGCATCTTCTTCCAATATAAGACAGTTTTGTCTACTCTGAAAATCTATTGTTTAGTGTAACCACTTCCACCAGTTTTCTTAGCTGAATCTTCTGCATAATTTGCTGCAGCTTAGACATTAGTACTTGCTGCTGCACCTTACACTATTATATTCTGGAATTGACTTCTTTACTTAAACCTCATGAATCAATCTCTGCTAGCTTCAAACTTTTCTTCTGCACCTTCCTCAGCTCTGTCAGCCTTCAGAGAGTTCAAGAGAGTTAGGGCCTTACTCTGGATTAGGGTTTTGCATTAGAGAATGTTGTGGCTGGTTTGACCTTTTAACCAGAACACTCAAATTTTCTCTATATCAGCAATAATACAGAGGCTATTTCACTTTCTTATCATTCATGTGTTCGCTGGAGTAGCACTTTTAATTTCCTTCATGAACTTTTCCTTTCCATTCACAGCTTGGCTAATTGTTTGGTACAAGGAGCCTCACGTTAGGCATAGCTCGGCTTCACGCATGCCTTCCTCACTAAGCTTAACTGTTTCTAGCTTCTGATTTAAAGTGAGAGACTTCTGACTCTTCCTTTCACTTGAACCCATTGTAGGGTTATAATTGGCCTAATTTCAGTATTGCTGTGTCTCAGGAAATAGGGAGGCCTGAGGAGAGACAGAAACGAGGGAATGGCCAGTTGGTAGAGCAATCAGAACACATACATTTATGGATTAATTTTGCCTTCTTATATGGGAGTGGTTTGTGGTATCCCCAAACATTTACAATAATAACACCAAAGAACACTAATCAGAGATCACCACAACAGAATAATAATAATGAAAAAATTTGAAATATTGAAATACCAACATATGACCCAGAGACATGAAGTGAGCATATGCTGTTGGAAAAATGGAGCAGACAGACTTGCTAGGCACAGGGTTGCCACAAGCCTTTGATTTGTAAAAATTGCAATATCTACAAATTGCATTAAAGCAACATGAAATCAAATGAGGTAT
>NW_012150507.1:1516808-1519321 GCF_000956105.1 Propithecus coquereli
TTGGCAGGGGGGAAAGTATCAGAATCAGATTTGGGTTTTAAAAGCATCACTCTATTGATACCGAGGTAAAGAATTCATCAAAGGGGGAGCAAGAATACACAAGGGGAGAGTATTTGGGATATTATATAATTAAAGAGGGAGGTGTTGCCTGCTTGGAGTAGGCTGGTGGCACTGGTGATGGATAGATTTGAAAAGTACTTAGGAAATAAATTGGTAGGCTCTGGGGTTGGAGTGGACGTGACGGTGTGGGAGGACTACAAGGGTGACTTTGAGGTGTTTGTGATCCAGAAGGAGGATTGTCAGATTAAGTTTGAAAATGGGGATAGGGAGAGAAGATCTTGAGTTTCATCCAGACATCTTGGTGTTGAGGTGCCTTTAAAGATTCAAAGAAGAGTTATAGAGCAGGAACTTGTTTATACTCATCTGGAACTTAGAGAAATAATCTTAACCAAAGGTAAAATTTGTGCATCAGATCTTATCGATTATAATTATAGCAGTAGTAACGAATGATACAATCCGTGGAGTGAGAAGAAAAGAGGACCACGTTTTGAGAAACATCATTATTTCATGGATGGGTAAAAGGAAATAAACTTGGAAAAAACTCTGAGGAGAATCACCTAGAGACATATGTAGAAAAACTATTATTTACTGGAAACAAAGAGAAAGTAGTGTCTTTAGTGGCCAGAAGTCAGAAAGGTTAAATGCATCTGAGAAATCAAGATTCAATAATGTGCATTGGATTTAGTATAGTCCATTCACGATCATGGGGATCTGGTGAAAGGATTTGTGTATGAGATTGGTTGTTGGATGAGATAAATTCTAAAGTCCATCTCAACTGTAGGATTCATTAAATTTTTGTCATGGAAAGATACATTTCTAAATTATTTTATGGTAAATCATTAAGTTGCTTTTCCCTTCAAAAATGTTTTCTAGATGTGGGACAATATTTATTATAAAAAGTACAAATTTTTGTAAGAATGTTCATAACTGTTCAAAGATGGTGGTCAAAGTGAAAATATTTGTATCTTTTGTTTTTGCTTCCTGAACCTCCTCTCCACAATAATTAACACAATGTTCAAATTGTAATCTCAAAACTGATTTTAAACATCTTCATTCTTTTCTTAATCTGAGAACTCCATGGACTACATCGAATTCTGGTGACTGTGCCAAATTACAATTCTTCAGAAATGAGAGGTGCTTTCCCAGTGATACATTAATCTAAGGCTTGGAAAACCCTAATAATCTTTTGGAAGTTGTCAGAAATTGTTTTCCTTTGCTAAATGGCAGCTGGGGTCTATTCTTAGCTTGGTATTAATGACTGATTTGTGGCCTGATTTGCAATATAGCTCCCACCATGCTCTATGCTATAATCTCCCTGCCTCCAAAATGTGTTATTCACACTGATCTCCATGCAGAGTGCTATGGATGCAGTTATATCAATGGTCATACACATATTGTTACAATAATTCAAAGTCTTCCTTAAAACATAATTATCTATAATCTATAATCCTCTTTTCCAGGTTGCACTTCTCTGAGTATCAGATGGCTGGATTATAATTGTTTTCTCTATGGCTGGCTCAAAATATTCCCAGAATTTCTGGATCTCCAGTTCAACCAGATACCCTTATAAGTGAATTATGCTCTGTCTTTCCACTGAGCAATACTTGAATATCACAACCTGCACCTGCTCTGGAATAGCAAGCCGGCAGTGAAGATTGTCCTTTCACTCTTCCCCCTGTGCCATTACCAGTCACCCTCAAAGAGTTTTTTCTGAGAAGACAGAGAGGAGCCCTTGCGTGGGTCTGCCTCTCTTTTTCTTGGCTACTCCCTGTGATTCCTCCCACTAGTGATGTCTTCCACCTGGACTCTCAGCAGTTTTTCCTCCCACAACTTCCAGAGGAGCCTCTTGGTAACTGTGGCAGTGGAAGATCTGCTTTTAGTAGCTTCTCAAATTAGTAGTCTACTCTTGGAGTCAGCTTCTCTCAATGGTAAGATTCAATGACCCTGTCCCCAGGGCTTCTTGCAGTTCTTGTGGGTGAGAACTGTTCCAACCTATTGTGTTTGCTCATCTTGGATCCCCCCCAGTTGCTACTCTCACTGCCAGCCTGTGCAGGGTCTCCAGCATCCCTTGCTGCCTTCTTGGAAGTTCTCAGCTAAGTCCTTAACCAGCTAGGTAACTCAGAATCACTCTCAGTCATATCTAGAGGTTTTTACAAAGAGGTCCTTCCAGAGCTCTTGAAGTGGCTTTAATGGCTACATTCTCTCAAAAATAGCCCTTCCAGTTTAGTCATTTAAATCATTCTACCAGATGTTCACCTATGGATTGATCATCTTAGAACACTGTAAATTACCAGAGAAGTGACTGGAGACACCAAAAGTGAAGAAGAGGGAAGTAGGGTGCTCAGTAGGATCGGAGGTACCTGGGGAAGGCACCCGCATGTGGGGAAGGGACAGAGGAGAGAACCCCGGGGCTCCACGTATCCCCCGGGGACACTGTAACTCAAGCTGTGAGA
>NW_012150507.1:1519371-1519823 GCF_000956105.1 Propithecus coquereli
TTACCAGACAGAATTAAAACCAGACAAGGAGACTACAAGAAAAGAAAATTAAAGGCTAACATCCTTGACAAACATAGGTGCAAAAATCTTCAACAAAATATTAGCAAACTGAATTGAATAGCACATTAAAAAGATCATATACCATGATCAATTAGGATTTATCCCTGAAATGCAAAGGTAGTTTAACACATGCAAGTCAATAAATATGATACACCATATTAATGGAATGAAGAATAAAAATCATATGATCATCTCAACATGCAGAAAAAGCATTTGACAACATTCAACATCCTTTTATAAGAAAAACTCCTAACAAATTAGGTGTAGAAGGAATTTACCTCAGCATAATAAAGGCCATATATGTTAAGCTCACAGCACATATCATACTCAATGGTGAAAAATTGAAAGCTTTTCCTCTAAGATAAGGTACAAGACAAGGATGCCAACTTTCA
>NW_012150507.1:1531818-1534082 GCF_000956105.1 Propithecus coquereli
CATGCTCTATGCTATAATCTCCCTGCCTCCAAAATGTGTTATTCACACTGATCTCCATGCAGAGTGCTATGGATGCAGTTATATCAATGGTCATACACAAATTGTTACAATAATTCAAAGTCTTCCTTAAAACATAATTATCTATTATCTATAATCCTCTTTTCCAGGTTGCACTTCTCTGAGTATCAGATGGCTGGATTATAATTGTTTTCTCTATGGCTGGCTCAAAATATTCCCAGAATTTCTGGATCTCCAGTTCAACCAGATACCCTTATAAGTGAATTATGCTCTGTCTTTCCACTGAGCAATACTTGAATATCACAACCTGCACCTGCTCTGGAATAGCAAGCCGGCAGTGAAGATTGTCCTTTCACTCTTCCCCCTGTGCCATTACCAGTCACCCTCAAAGAGTTTTTTCTGAGAAGACAGAGAGGAGCCCTTGCGTGGGTCTGCCTCTCTTTTTCTTGGCTACTCCCTGTGATTCCTCCCACTAGTGATGTCTTCCACCTGGACTCTCAGCAGTTTTTCCTCCCACAACTTCCAGAGGAGCCTCTTGGTAACTGTGGCAGTGGAAGATCTGCTTTTAGTAGCTTCTCAAATTAGTAGTCTACTCTTGGAGTCAGCTTCTCTCAATGGTAAGATTCAATGACCCTGTCCCCAGGGCTTCTTGCAGTTCTTGTGGGTGAGAACTGTTCCAACCTATTGTGTTTGCTCATCTTGGATCCCCCCCAGTTGCTACTCTCACTGCCAGCCTGTGCAGGGTCTCCAGCATCCCTTGCTGCCTTCTTGGAAGTTCTCAGCTAAGTCCTTAACCAGCTAGGTAACTCAGAATCACTCTCAGTCATATCTAGAGGTTTTTACAAAGAGGTCCTTCCAGAGCTCTTGAAGTGGCTTTAATGGCTACATTCTCTCAAAAATAGCCCTTCCAGTTTAGTCATTTAAATCATTCTACCAGATGTTCACCTATGGATTGATCATCTTAGAACACTGTAAATTACCAGAGAAGTGACTGGAGACACCAAAAGTGAAGAAGAGGGAAGTAGGGTGCTCAGTAGGATCGGAGGTACCTGGGGAAGGCACCCGCATGTGGGGAAGGGACAGAGGAGAGAACCCCGGGGCTCCACGTATCCCCCGGGGACACTGTAACTCAAGCTGTGAGAAGGCCCCTCCACCACTGCAGGCCTCTGGAGTGATCCAGGGAGCTGCTTAGGGACTACGCGGCAGCACTGCATCACAGGGAAAGCACAGCGGAGTCCCACTGGCTTCCGATCCCGAGTTTCTGCAGCTGACCTCATGCTGAGTTCTCAGCTCCAGAGTACCCTGTCTACACAGGAGTTGGTTCCTTTTTGGTGCCTCCCTGTCACCTCTGCTGGGCTAGAGAGAGAGCAGGGAGGCCAGGTGCTCTTGCACACCCCATGACTGGGTGCCATGCACCCCCTTCCCCTTTTGGGTCCCTGGGGGACCCAAACAGTGCAGGTGCCCATGGCCCCCAGCATCTGCCACTGCCATCAGGATAGCACAGCCAATGCTGCTGCCACCTGAGTAGTGGGGCAAGCAACCACGACAGCACCACAGCCTCTGCTGCTGCCAGACCTGTGCAGAGTGAAATTCCGTGTTGCCATGCACCACCCCACCACGCAGCCCCATGGCCACCCAACCTCACACTGGCCCCTGCCACTGCCACTGGAACTGGGCAGAGTGAATACCCTTAGCCTTGGCACACACTGCCACTGTCTAAATAGCCTCACCCAGCCACCACTGCCACTGCCACAGGGGGAGCTGGGCAGAACAAACACTCATGCCACCTGTCTCCATGGAGAGGGACACAACCTGCCCCCACCTTCCAAGCTTCCAGCAGCTGCCTGGGTACAAACGCACCATTCTGCACAGACATCCCCCAACACCAGCTTAGACTGTGACAACCACAAGAGAACAGCTGTGTTACAGACTTTCAGTGCATCTGCCCCTCTCCTGCCTATTCAAACTTCTGGAGCAGGACTCAAGCATGCCATCCAGGGACCTCTGTTTCTCTGTCTTCACTGAGAAAGAGAGTTTCCAGCAGAGAAGAACAGGTGTTCCCCAAAGCTATTAGTTTTGAGCTGAGAGAAGAGATTCCACATGAGAAGGAATCAGGATATGAATGCTGGCCATATGGAAAAACAGGCTCCTTTGACATCCCTGAAGGGTTACACTAGCAATGGACTTCAACCACAGGAAAGTTCTGAGATATCAGATATGGAAATCAGAATATGGATCACAAGCAA
>NW_012150507.1:1534132-1540707 GCF_000956105.1 Propithecus coquereli
AGGAAAAAAGAAAATTATCATGTAAGGTATCATTTTATCACTAAAAAGAAAGATTTAAGCAAACACTTTTATGTAGCTCTGGAATATCATTTTATCAAGATAAGGAGACAAAAAGTAAATTCTTCTTAGAAAACCAATTTCAAAAGGCTCTACTACTCTTTTATAGAAAATACTGTTTTGCATCATCTTATTATCTATGTAATGTAACAAGAACTGATTGTCACCAGCTCAATTTGGTAAGATATTTGTAATAATTACTCCTGACACTGTCACAAGCATCAAAGTGTTTAACAAATATTTCACAAATGTAATGAAGATGATTATAATAAGTGATTTCTCATTACAGTTCTTTGCAGTTTGATATGTGTAGCAAAATGCCAGATGATTCTTGTTACCATAGAAGTAAATTGGCAGGTGACAAATAATTTTTATGAAATTATTCAGTCAATGTCAGCCTGAGAATAAAAAAATTGTGTTGGGCCTATTATGAATGGAGCGACACTGATCGTTTATGAAGTCATTGCTTTCTGAGCATGAGGTTTCAATGAACAATGGATTTATTAAGGGTTAGAGAAAGGGCCTCAAAATAAAAAGGCATGGTTGGTATGCATTATGAATGGAAACCAAAGCAAAAGGGAGAAACCACCATCACCACCGGAACAACAAAATCCATCTTTTGATTTCTTATAATTACATCTATTTGATAGTTAGGTATTTGGTAGAAATAGTCTTTTACACCATGTCAATTAGATGAAAAATTCCAGTCACATTGAGTATTTCTTTCAGGACACGTGGCTTTGATGATTTTGATCCCTTTCTCTTTCTTTTTGTCTTGGTGGCCATGATGCAATAATCTGTAAGAATAGGGAGATGATGAGGCTGAATAGAGCAGCTGTATGATTGACCATCGCAATGGTCAGAATCCAGAGGACCGAATGAGCTCACTGGGGTGAGGATTAGCACACGGGAAGTGCTGATCGATGAGTGCTGCCTCTTCTCAGCTCCAACACAACACGTCCTGCAGCCTGAAATATGAGATTGTGGAATGAACTTGACTTGAAGTGAGGGTGCTTTCCCGAGGGAAAGAGAAAATTAGAGAGAAAAAAAGGCTTGATTATAAGCACTATGATTAGGACCGTGATAACCACAGTTCAAGCTGAAGCATAAAAGGTGTTCTTTTTGTTGTTTTTTTTTTAAACAAACATGAACATGGCAGATGCAGCTTTGATGCTCCTCAGCAATAACCTTTTTTCAGTCTAAGTCTGGCCTCCTTATATACTGAACAATTTCAATGTGTTTAATAAGATTTTAAAAAGAAAAGGATACTTAGTACATGAGAACATTAATATATATTTTCCAAAAGTTATGGGGAAAAAAAACAATATGGCAATTACATTTTCCAAAATAGTACAAGCCTATAGTTAAGCTAAATGCAGTTTATCTTCTTGTTAAGAACTCAATGCTCAGTACACAATTAAGATAAGTTGTGTAATTTCACATCAGTACCTCCTCAGAAATCTTTATTCCAGCCCCACCCACAAACACACAACTTTTTCTATTCATGAATATCATACATTTCATAAATGAAGAACTCTCCTAATTTAAATCAAATCAGTAGACACATGAAGGTAGTATTTCTTTCTTTTCTACTGTTTCTTTCTAATAATTCCTTCTGGTGTTTTCATCCTTGGGGAGTAGGGGTAAGGAAGGGGCTCAGATTTCAGAATCAATTAAAGGAGAGAGGGGAATCAACAAAGCTAAATTTTGCCTTCTTTAATTTTTCTCAGGATATGATTTTTGGTATTGTTTTAGGAATGCAGAGGGCTGATATCATTGAAGCCCATTTGACTGCTTTAATCCTAAACATAATTTCTAGATCTAGCCAAATTCTATCCAATGTTGGGAACAAATTCATAACATAAGGGAGTAAATTCCTAGAGACTATGATTTTTTTTAGTGCAGAAAAGGAGATTTTAAGGTAGAATTTGAATCTTCAGCTTCATTTTTTTTTTTTAAATTTGGGAAATGGAATTCTCTGGAATTGATTACAGAGAAACATATTTATGTGAACTAAGTCATGACTATTTCTCAATGATTTTCTAAATTTCACTTATAAATGGAATACACAATGAGAAAATGGTCCTTCTCTTTTCAGATAAGCTCCTCAGATACAACAAAATTTCCGCTGCCAAAAAGTCATTCCATCTTTGAATTATTCATTCGTCCCTTCCACAAACATTTTTTGAGGACTGATATGCTGATGTATACTAAGCACTAGAATCCATCCCTGGCACTGAGGAAGAGCAGTGTGAAGTGGGAGAGGCAATAAGTGATGAGACTTTGTACAACCTCACAGGCCATGTGAAAAACTATTTGATTTTTGTTTTAGTTCTTGTTTTTTTTTTTTAATTCCAAGAACACTGGACACTGTTGAAAAGTTTTTTGTTTTTTATTTTTTGGCAGGGGGGAAAGTATCAGAATCAGATTTGGGTTTTAAAAGCATCACTCTATTGGTACCGAGGTAAAGAATTCATCAAAGGGGGAGCAAGAATGCACAAGGGGAGAGTATTTGGGATATTATATAATTAAAGAGGAAGATGTTGCCTGCTTGGAGTAGGCTGGTGGCACTGGTGATGGATAGATTTGAAAAGTACTTAGGAAATAAATTGGTAGGCTCTGGGGTTGGAGTGGATGTGACGGTGTGGGAGGACTACAAGGGTGACTTTGAGGTGTTTGTGATCCAGAAGGAGGATTGTCAGATTAAGTTTGAAAATAGGGATAGGGAGAGAAGATCTTGAGTTTCATCCAGACATCTTGGTGTTGAGGTGCCTTTAAAGATTCAAAGAAGTGTTATAGAGCAGGGACTTGTTTATACTCATCTGGAACTTAGAGGAATAATCTTAACCAAAGGTAAAATTTGTGCATCAGATCTTATCGATTATAATTATAGCAGTAGTAACGAATGATACAATCTGTGGAGTGAGAAGAAAAGAGGACCACGTTCTGAGAAACATCATTATTTCATGGATGGGTAAAAGGAAATAAACTCGGAAAAAACTCTGAGGAGAATCACCTAGAGACATATGTAGAAAAACTATTATTTACCAGAAACAAAGAGAAAAGAGTATCTTTAGTGGCTAGAAGTCAGAAAGGTTAAATGCATCTGAGAAATCAAGATTCAATAATGTGCATTGGATTTAGTATAGTCCATTCACGATCATGGGGATCTGGTGAAAGGATTTGTGTATGAGATTGGTTGTTGGATGAGATAAATTCTAAAGTCCATCTCAACTGTAGGATTCATTAAATTTTTGTCATGGAAAGATACATTTCTAAATTATTTTATGGTAAATCATTAAGTTGCTTTTCCCTTCAAAAATGTTTTCTAGATGTGGGACAATATTTATTATAAAAAGTACAAATTTTTGTAAGAATGTTCATAACTGTTCAAAGATGGTGGTCAAAGTGAAAATATTTGTATCTTTTGTTTTTGCTTCCTGAACCTCCTCTCCACAATAATTAACACAATGTTCAAATTGTAATCTCAAAACTGATTTTAAACATCTTCATTCTTTTCTTAATCTGAGAACTCCATGGACTACATCGAATTCTGGTGACTGTGCCAAATTACAATTCTTCAGAAATGAGAGGTGCTTTCCCAGTGATACATTAATCTAAGGCTTGGAAAACCCTAATAATCTTTTGGAAGTTGTCAGAAATTGTTTTCCTTTGCTAAATGGCAGCTTGGGTCTATTCTTAGCTTGGTATTAATGACTGATTTGTGGCCTGATTTGCAATATAGCTCCCACCATGCTCTATGCTATAATCTCCCTGCCTCCAAAATGTGTTATTCACACTGATCTCCATGCAGAGTGCTATGGATGCAGTTATATCAATGGTCATACACAAATTGTTACAATAATTCAAAGTCTTCCTTAAAACATAATTATCTATTATCTATAATCCTCTTTTCCAGGTTGCACTTCTCTGAGTATCAGATGGCTGGATTATAATTGTTTTCTCTATGGCTGGCTCAAAATATTCCCAGAATTTCTGGATCTCCAGTTCAACCAGATACCCTTATAAGTGAATTATGCTCTGTCTTTCCACTGAGCAATACTTGAATATCACAACCTGCACCTGCTCTGGAATAGCAAGCCGGCAGTGAAGATTGTCCTTTCACTCTTCCCCCTGTGCCATTACCAGTCACCCTCAAAGAGTTTTTTCTGAGAAGACAGAGAGGAGCCCTTGCGTGGGTCTGCCTCTCTTTTTCTTGGCTACTCCCTGTGATTCCTCCCACTAGTGATGTCTTCCACCTGGACTTTCAGCAGTTTTTCCTCCCACAACTTCCAGAGGAGCCTCTTGGTAACTGTGGCAGTGGAAGATCTGCTTTTAGTAGCTTCTCAAATTAGTAGTCTACTCTTGGAGTCAGCTTCTCTCAATGGTAAGATTCAATGACCCTGTCCCCAGGGCTTCTTGCAGTTCTTGTGGGTGAGAACTGTTCCAACCTATTGTGTTTGCTCATCTTGGATCCCCCCCAGTTGCTACTCTCACTGCCAGCCTGTGCAGGGTCTCCAGCATCCCTTGCTGCCTTCTTGGAAGTTCTCAGCTAAGTCCTTAACCAGCTAGGTAACTCAGAATCACTCTCAGTCATATCTAGAGGTTTTTACAAAGAGGTCCTTCCAGAGCTCTTGAAGTGGCTTTAATGGCTACATTCTCTCAAAAATAGCCCTTCCAGTTTAGTCATTTAAATCATTCTACCAGATGTTCACCTATGGATTGATCATCTTAGAACACTGTAAATTACCAGAGAAGTGACTGGAGACACCAAAAGTGAAGAAGAGGGAAGTAGGGTGCTCAGTAGGATCGGAGGTACCTGGGGAAGGCACCCGCATGTGGGGAAGGGACAGAGGAGAGAACCCCGGGGCTCCACGTATCCCCCGGGGACACTGTAACTCAAGCTGTGAGAAGGCCCCTCCACCACTGCAGGCCTCTGGAGTGATCCAGGGAGCTGCTTAGGGACTACGCGGCAGCACTGCATCACAGGGAAAGCACAGCGGAGTCCCACTGGCTTCCGATCCCGAGTTTCTGCAGCTGACCTCATGCTGAGTTCTCAGCTCCAGAGTACCCTGTCTACACAGGAGTTGGTTCCTTTTTGGTGCCTCCCTGTCACCTCTGCTGGGCTAGAGAGAGAGCAGGGAGGCCAGGTGCTCTTGCACACCCCATGACTGGGTGCCATGCACCCCCTTCCCCTTTTGGGTCCCTGGGGGACCCAAACAGTGCAGGTGCCCATGGCCCCCAGCATCTGCCACTGCCATCAGGATAGCACAGCCAATGCTGCTGCCACCTGAGTAGTGGGGCAAGCAACCACGACAGCACCACAGCCTCTGCTGCTGCCAGACCTGTGCAGAGTGAAATTCCGTGTTGCCATGCACCACCCCACCACGCAGCCCCATGGCCACCCAACCTCACACTGGCCCCTGCCACTGCCACTGGAACTGGGCAGAGTGAATACCCTTAGCCTTGGCACACACTGCCACTGTCTAAATAGCCTCACCCAGCCACCACTGCCACTGCCACAGGGGGAGCTGGGCAGAACAAACACTCATGCCACCTGTCTCCATGGAGAGGGACACAACCTGCCCCCACCTTCCAAGCTTCCAGCAGCTGCCTGGGTACAAACTTACCATTCTGCACAGACATCCCCCAACACCAGCTTAGACTGTGACAACCACAAGAGAACAGCTGTGTTACAGACTTTCAGTGCATCTGCCCCTCTCCTGCCTATTCAAACTTCTGGAGCAGGACTCAAGCATGCCATCCAGGGACCTCTGTTTCTCTGTCTTCACTGAGAAAGAGAGTTTCCAGCAGAGAAGAACAGGTGTTCCCCAAAGCTATTAGTTTTGAGCTGAGAGAAGAGATTCCACATGAGAAGGAATCAGGATATGAATGCTGGCCATATGGAAAAACAGGCTCCTTTGACATCCCTGAAGGGTTACACTAGCAATGGACTTCAACCACAGGAAAGTTCTGAGATATCAGATATGGAAATCAGAATATGGATCACAAGCAATCTCAATGGGATTAATGAGAAAGTTGAAAACCAACACAAAAGGCCAAAAAATAAAAAAAATAAAAAATATTCAGGGCATGAAGGAAGAATTCACTAAAGAGATAGCTATTTTAAGAAAAGCATAACAGAACCTCTGGAAATTAAAGTCATTTAGGAAACTTCAAAATATAGTGGAAAATTTCAACAACAGGCTAGACAAAGCAGAAGAAAGAATTTCAGAGCTTGAAGACAAGACTGATAAATTAACTCAGTTAGCCAAAACTGAAGAAAAAGGAAGCAAGAAGAATGAATAAAATCTTCAAAAGAATTATAGAAATATGTAAGATGACCAAAAATAAGAATTATAGGTATCCCTGAGGGAGAAGAAGTAAAAACAAGAAGCCTGGAAAATTTACTTGAGGAAATAATGGAGGAAAACTTTCCTGGTCTTTCCAGAGATCTAAACATCCAGATATAATAAGGGCATCAAACTCCTGGAAGATTCATTCCAAATAGGACATCA
>NW_012150507.1:1543267-1546510 GCF_000956105.1 Propithecus coquereli
TTTAAATATCAAATCATCTGGATCTTTCAAATATCAAAACAACTGTCTCTTATTATAATATCAAATAATAATAACAATCAGCCTTCATGGTTATTTGATGTTAGTTTCTCTATATTTCCTTTAGCACTTAGTCATGTTGGAATGATTTTAAAAAATCATGATGTCCTGAATATTTAAGAATGCTTCATTGAAATAGTTACTTTGGATTCCTCTCTAAAGTATGCATTGATGTAATATATAAAACTAGTTTTGCTTGCCTATAAAGACAATGTCAGTAAAATATTAGTCATCAATTTGAAGGAAGCTGGTTTTCCTCTGGCAGTCAGATGCTGCAGGAAGTCATCGGCCTGTTGGGTATTAAGGCTACTCATGTCCAATATTGAGGTTGACTTAAGAATATCCTGAGTTTGACAATAGCTAGGGGAACAGGTAACTGTCTTACTGCTATAACAGCCCACAGACACGTAGGCAGAAGTAGATGGGATGTCCATGGAGCAGCTAAGGAGACTCCTTCTCCCAGATGAACTGTGACTACGCTCAAATGGAAAAGAAAAAGCTTGTTTTTAAAGAAAGAAAAACTCAGCATAGTCTATGCTATAATTTAAACGTGCCCCTAAAGTTCATGTGTTGGAAACTGAATCCCCGCTGCAACGTTTTGAGAGGTGGCAGCTAGTAAAAAGTGATTAGGTCATGAAGTCTCTGTCCTCATGTATGAAGTAATGTCATTATCGCGCAAGTTGATTCCTGATAAAAAGATCAAGCTTGGCCCCTTTTCTCCCACTCTCTCACCTTCCACCATGGGATAACTCATCAAGAAGACCCTCCCCAGATGCCAAGCCCTCAACCTTGGACTTCTCAGACTCCAGAACCATGAGCCAAATAAACTTCTATTCTTTACGCATTACCCAGTCTGTGGTATTCTATTACAGCAACGTAAAGTGGACTAAGACAGACTATTACTTCCCTTTTTATTCTTTTATTTTAAATTTAGCTTATTACTTAGTTTTAGTCATACATCTCCTTGAGGCACTGGATGATTCTGACTAGGTAGTGGACAAAGGAATGTGTATAGATAAATATTTCAGGCATTATCTGGCAACATCCCTATCCCTGAGGATGAATTTTTATATTCCTAGAAAGTACTTTCACTTTTATCTACATGTTTCATCTGATCATCCCTCTGTTCCTGGAGATGAAGATGGGACTGGGGCGTTGGAGAAATTGGATCTCTGTCCTGAATCTACATCGCCCAAGATTTGTTCCCATATATAAGCTCCATTTGGCTGTGAGAGTCACACTTTACTGAGGCTCCAAATGTAGATTAAGTGGGGTCAAGAATATCAGGTGATGTTTTCACTGACTTGGTCTAAGGGTCATTATGTGGCTCAAGGTTAACTGCACAATGAATGAGGTTTCTCTATGCCTTATCTCCTTGACCTAACTAAACTGGGGCCCACGGCATTCCTGCCCACACATGAAGAAACGGGGAAAAAGCCATTGCATAATTTCTGGTGGCCTTATTGGGAAAATACTAGGAATGCTACAAACTGACTTCTCCATTACATCTATTAATAAAAATTTTCCCAGCATTTTGGGGAGGTCTGTTAAACTTCTCTGGCCGGAGCTCCTTGGGCTTTTGAAAATGAACATGTGACTCTCAAAATCCCATCCCAGACGTGAGTTAATTTTCACTAGGAAGCCAAGTGAGGTACCCATTCATCCAAGTACTAAACAAGAATATTTGACTTCTTATCTCAAGTGTATATCCTCGAATATAAGGAAAAAACCAACAAGGGTGAGGGAAAGGAAAAAAAAAAAACCCAATACTTGGGAAAGAACAAGGATTGCACAGTGGGGAAACCTGTCAGGATTGTTCTTTTAAAATATCTTGTGTGCAGAAAAAATTTGCACTTTGGACTGATTTCAAATCTTTACTAAGTCACCTTGAGATCAGGGCAGTAGTTCTGCTAAAGAAATGTAAACCTCAGGTAGACAAGGAATAGCCAGTTGAAGGAAGAAAGGGTAGGGTAATGAAAATCAACTTTAATCTCTCCTCTTTGACTCAAGAAAGCGAAGACCAATTCTATCAGTGAAAACTTGGGACACAAAATTAAAACCAATAAAAATGTAAAGAAACTTCTTAGCCAATCCAGAGAGAAAACCCACAGTTAATAATGTAACCAAGGCCAGAACCATGTGGTACCTAGCTCAGTGCAACCATTCTCCTCTCACTTTAGGACTCGAGAGAGGAAGGCCCAGCAGGATCTAGGAGTCATATTACAGTTCTCTCTGCCTTTAGGTGTGATCCCACTCACCTTCCCTATTGGTGGTGCCTCACCCTCAGGAGATTTCTTCCTAAGTCTGCAATTGTTAAGCTTTAAGAGAAATGGGCTCAGTGCTGGGAAGAAGTCAAGACCTTGTGGTCTAGGGGCTTCCAGAGAAGGGTCAGGACTGTCCCATTGATATCCAAGCTTATCTGGTCAAATTTTAAGGACCCATACCAATTAGTAAATTTTACTTTTTATATCTACATTCAACCCAGCATTAAATTTTAGTCATAAGGCTGAAGCTGTGAACAAAAAAGGAAGGATCTAGAGGGGGTACAAGAGAAGTCTGCCCTTTCTGACCTTGGGAGATAACAGGGAGGAGCAAGACACGCAGGTCCCTATTCCAGGTTTAAGCCCAGAAATCATCAGAGGCATCAAAGGGTGTCCAGAGTGCCAGCAAGATTCAAGGGAAAACTGAGTCACGTGGGATTCTCCGCAGGGAAATAATGAAACCAAGACAAAGACCAGTGAATGCCTGGACCTGAGCTGAGATGCCAGCAGGAGAGGCAGCCAAAAAGTCATCACCATGGAGACCAGAGAAAAACACAAGAGTGTCACATGGCTCTCTGGACCCTTTCTTCCCTGCTTCATACCGTTTTCCACAGAAGTTTGTTGGTGTTACAGGCCCACCAACAAACAGTGTATAAGCATTCCCTTTTCACTGCATCTGCACCAAGGTCTATTGTTTTTTGATTTTTTAATAATGGCCATTCTGATAGGGGTAAGTTGGTATCTCATTGTGGTTTTATTTTGCATTTCCCTGATGATTAGTGATGTTGATCATTTTTTCATATGTTTGTGGCCATTTCTTCTTTTCAAAAAATTCTGTTCATGTCTTTTGCCCACTTTTTGATGGGGTTATTTGACTTTGTCTTGCTGATTTGTTTGAGTTCTTTGTAGATTCTGTATACTAGTC
>NW_012150507.1:1546560-1548707 GCF_000956105.1 Propithecus coquereli
AAAAACAATCCTAAATTTCATATGGAATCAAAAAAGAACCTAATTTTTTCCTTGTATTTGTTTATATTTATAGTTTCTCATTATACTACGTCTGGAAATTAAATACATTATATTGTTTAATTTGTAAAAACTACATATAGTTTTCAAATATGAATTGTGATACTGTCTCACATATATGAAATAACTGACAACATCATCATGGAATATAAAATCAGTTTTGAAATCAGGACAACAGAACTAGCTCATTCCAAGTGGTCTAGGTAAACAATGAGGCACAGGTTTGTTCAGAGACCCCTGAGTCTGTTTTATCAAGTTTAATGATAATGACATATAAATAGAGAGATGTAATCATGTGCATCATGATAAAGAAATTAATACTTCTATTTTAATTAATATAAAAATGGTTTAGATTGCATACATAGTTGGGGAAGAGCAAAGATGTTTCTTATCTTTGACTAAAGTAAACAATAGGAATCTATAGCCATGCCATTTTTTTTGCCTTTATTTGATCTAAACTCAATTATTTTCCTTGACAAAAGCAGATATCACAGTGAAATCTCTTCCAAATATATTAACTGTTCACATTCTCAAGATAAGAAATAAGAACATTTTTGTGTAAGAGCCGTTACTTATAAATTTTTAGGGAGCAAAAAACTTGAACAAACTATGCATATACATGAAATGATTCTTTCTTTGGAGGAGATAAATTCAAAATAATCATCCTTTTCATAATAATCCACTTCCATTAACTGAGCAACTACAATGTGCAGCATCTTTTCTTTAACCCTAGAGATAAGCTCAAGAAGCAACACATATTGGTTCTGCCCTCAAAGAACTTACAGTCCTCTAGGTCAAAATACCAAAGCCTCTGCACTACACAATTCCAAGATTGGTTATTTACATAGAATACAACACGAATGGCGTCATCTAGAGCTACGAAACTTGATAGCCCTAGATGGGACATGGTCAGAGAAATGACAACCACATAAGCATAGGCTAAGATCAAGAAATACTAACAAGATATGTGGCACACAGTAAGAACTCCATAATCATCCACTGAATGAACTGTAGTAACTGTCTAAGAGATAGGTCATTGTGAGTTTGTGAGGTAAGAAGAGGCTTTAGAGGAAAATGGACTTCTGTGTTCTTCAGCAAGGAATCCTATGACCAGCAATTATGCAGTGAGAGATATTTGACTAAGACTTGGGTACCAGAGCCTGTGGCCAAAAGAGAGTATCTCTTTGCACCCTTAACCAGAATATCTTTCTGCAATGATGTCACTTCCTTCCTGTACCTTTTCAGAATGAAGCACTTCTACCGACTGTATAAATTTGGGGGAGTTACTGATACCAGCCCAGAGATCAGTAAATAGTCTCTGAAATCCAGATCTACAATGGACAGATAATAAAAACAAAACAGTGGCTGCTGGAGAATACTTTAGTGTTCACACCCAAGACAGCTTGCATACATGTATATTTTTCCCTGCAAAAAGAACCTGACCTTTTCTGAAACTAGGACACCCCAGCAGTGGGTCCAGCTCTGAAGGCACCACACAAGCAAAACCTTGACCTTTTTCTTCCCTAGCTTTCCCAGAAGAATCTCCACATCCACCATCAGTCTTCACCTTGTATGGCTGCTTTATTTTTTTCTTTCAATTTTCTTTCTCAACAGGCTGGGCCTTGGCTGCCCGCCAGCCAGCACTGAGAGGCCAGCAGGCTGACTCTGGGCTACTGCACATTTGTTTTTGTACAGAATTGTCCACAGAAGATGGGTTTCAGTTTGCTTGCATGAAGGTGCACTCCCCCACAATTAGGCTGTAGGTTTATTTAAACCACTGCATACATGCTTAAGCTGTTCCCGAGTGAAATATTTCCCAAGTGATTCCCATATTAATGTATCTCTCACCAACTGAGCTAAATAGATTTGTCTCTATGAAAATTTTTATTTTGAATTAATGTACCATAGGCCTGCAAAAATCAAAATCTGTTCATAAATATATCATTTTCTTATCCAATATCAATATGTCAGTATCTTATGTTATTTTGAGGGACAATAGGGATAAAATGGGCACTTTTTTTGCATCAGTTTAAATATCAAATCATCTGGATCTTTCAAATATCAAAACAACTGTCTCTTATTATAATATC
>NW_012150507.1:1552887-1554182 GCF_000956105.1 Propithecus coquereli
AACAATGCTTTCTTTTGTAATACCTACTGAAGTAATTTCTTGAGACTGTTTTAAAGTTGATCTTTCTTTTTTATAATTTGAAGGAGTACATTCTAAAATAATGATAAAAAGTATAGTATATTATATACATAAACCAGTAACATAGTTGTTTTTTATCATTATCAAGTATTATGTATTGTACACAATTGTATTGGTATACTTTTATACAACTGGCAGTACAGTAGGTTTGTTTATACCAGCATCACCACAAACATGTGAGTAATATATTGTCCTATGACATTATGATGGCCATGATGCCACTAGGCAATAAGAATTTTTCAGCTCCATACTCTTATAAGATTATGGTCCATCATTGACTGAAACATCGTTATATGGTGCTTGATTATACTGACATTAAGGCTGTAGTTTACATTTAGGATTGTTGTAAGTATTCCAGAAGAAGTCAAAAGATCAATAGAGAATGGGTTGAAGCTTGTACTGGAACTTCAAAAATGGATTGAAATTGAATGCTCAAGAATATGTAACTAGGTACCACTCTCTCGGTCTCCATTATTTCTGGGATAAATAAATAGTTAATAAGCATCTTCATCTATCCAACCCAGGGCCTATATACAGGCTTTTCCCTCTACCTGAAATGTTTTTCCCCTGTTCCCACGCACTGTGTCTGACTTTTCCTGTTCATTCTACAGATCTCAAATTAAATGTGACCTTCCCCAGTGTATGTTTTTGTCTGCTTTGTCAAAATCAGTTGGTTTTATCTGCATGGATTTATTTCTGGATTCTCTATTGTGTTCCACTGGTCTATGTGTCTACTTTTATATCGGTATCATGTTGACCTTCCTCCTGAGTAGATTAATTCTCCATGTACTTCTTCATTTTACCCTGCATTTTTCCTTTGTTGCATTTATCAAATACATAATCAAATATTTACTTCAGAAATTTTATTTTAATCATTGTCTCTTTGCTAAAACATGTAGATTCCAAAGGTTGAGAATCAAGTATATTTTATTCATTAGCTTTCACAGGGTCTAACAAATCTTAGACACTTGATGCCTGATACGACTAAGTGAATAAGCCAAGCATAGTCGATGATGAGGGTAAAGGTAAATAAAACTTGATATCAGTCTATTTTTTTTTTGAGACAGAATCTCACTCTGTTGCCTGGGCTAGAGTGCTGTGGCGTCAGCCTAGCTTACAGCAACCTTGAACTCCTGGGCTCAAGCGATCCTCCTGCCTCAGCCTCCTGAGTAGCTGGGACTACAGGCGTGAGCCACCGTACCCGGCTAATTTTTTTT
>NW_012150507.1:1556142-1557141 GCF_000956105.1 Propithecus coquereli
TATCAGTCTATTTTTTTTTGAGACAGAATCTCACTCTGTTGCCTGGGCTAGAGTGCTGTGGCGTCAGCCTAGCTTACAGCAACCTTGAACTCCTGGGCTCAAGCGATCCTCCTGTCTCAGCCTCCTGAGTAGCTGGGACTACAGGCGTGAGCCACCGTACCCTGCTAATTTTTTTTTTTTTTCTATCTGTAGTTGTCCAGATAATTTCTTTCTATTTTTAGTAGAGACAGGGTCTCACTTTTGCTGAGGCTGATCTCAAACTTCTGACTTCAAGCAATCCTCCTGCCTTGGCCTCCCAGAGTGCTAGGATATCAGTCTTGAAGAACACAACATAGCAAAGAAAAGCAGATGCTCATAAAACAGTTAAGATTTTTAGAGCCAGCTTTTCTAGAAAAGTTTTAAAATAAAGAATATTCACTAGGGAGAGGATTTATAGCATTCTTGACTTGTGAAGATCACTTTGTTCCACAATATATAATTCAAGCTACTTAATATAAGCCTGAATGGTTACACTGCAAGATCTACTTGTAGATTTTAAAGAATTATGTGTTGAATGCCTTTGATAGAGTAAATGCATTTGGAGCATAGTGCCCTTAAAATGAATTACAACCTGAAATGGTACTCTAGGGAGAGTGGAGAGATTCAAAATGCTCTCTGTTCTTTGATTTTTTTTCCTCATTTCTATGTAATTAGTCCTCTATTTTGTCTGGACTTATTGTTTTATGCTTCACATTTCAATTTGTTTATTATATGACAAAATTAATAACTGTCACACGAAAGTAATCAGCAATTACATGCATTTACTATTTTAGGAAGCCAGAGAGATAGAAATTAACAGGTTTTAACACATTGGTGATTTTATTTTCAGACATATTTTTCTAGTATTAATCACTATATGTGAGTCATCATACTACTCAGCTGCAGTGGTTGTAATTGTGTTGGATGAGAGGAACGATAATTAAGAAATGCATATATGTGTGGGAGTATAAACATAAACAC
>NW_012150507.1:1557191-1557688 GCF_000956105.1 Propithecus coquereli
CGTTGATTATTTTTTGCTGTGCAGAAACTTTTTAATTTAATTAAGTCCCATTTATCTATTTTTGTTGTTGCTGTATTTGCCTTTGGAGTCTTAGTCATAAATTCTTTGCCTAGGTCAATGTCTGGAAGAGCTTCTCCTATGTTTTCTTCTAAAATTTTTATAGTTTCAGGTCTCACCTGTAAGTCTTTAATCCATCTATAGTTAATTTTTATATGCGATGAAAGATAGGGATCCAGTTTCATTCATACCATGTGGCTATCTAATTTTCCCAGAACCAGTCATTGAATATGGTGTCCTTTCCCCAGTGTATGTTTTTGTCTGATTTGTCAAAAATCGGTTGGTTATATCTATATGACTTTATTTCTGGATTCTCTATTGTGTTCCACTGTTCTGTGTGTCTACTTTTATATTAGTACCATGTTGTTTTGCTTATTATAGCATTGTAGTACAATTTGAAGTCAGGTATTGTGATGCCTCCAGACTTTTTATTTTTGCTT
>NW_012150507.1:1560288-1605410 GCF_000956105.1 Propithecus coquereli
CAAGAAAGGCTAGGAACTTGAGAATTATATTTTTCAGGCTCTCAAAGAAGAAGACAAAAGAGAAGGGGGAGGATTGGTTTGGGTATTGATTGAGCCAATTTAACAAGCTCTATCACAACTCTACTTAAGAAGCCCCACGTTCTCTTAGAGAGATCCTCATAACATGGATACTTAGTAAAGGTAGATAGAGGATAGCTGCTCTGGTTACTCTAGTCGTGTAATAAACCACCCCAAACTTAGTGGCAAAAAGAGTAACTTTTTCTATGCTCACATATCCTGTTGGTCAGTAATTCAGACAGGGCACAGTGGGGATAGCTTGTCTCTGCTCCACAGTGTCTGGGACCTCTGCTGATACAAAGGTGCACATGGCTGACAGTGGCTGTCATCAGAGGAGGACTGGTATCATCTGGAGGCTGCTTCACTCACATGTCAGGCTCCTGGGCTGGGATGACTTGAAAGCTGGGCTCAGCGGGGTCTATTGACCAGAACACCCACACATGACTTTTCACACAGCTTGGGCTTCTGTCAGCATGAAGGCTAGATTCTGAGAGAGAACACCCCAAGAACAGGTATGCCAAGAGACCCGGGCAGAAGTTACATGGTCTTTATGGGTTAGCCTTGGAAGTCGCTACTTGTAGAAACAGTCCTGGCCCACCCAGATTCAAGGGGAGGGAACAAAGACCACTTCCTCTCAGTGAGAAGAGGGAAAAAGAATTTGCAGCCATTTTTATAAACTGCCACAATAACAGTGATGGTACTAAATATTGAGCACGATTTTCTAAGAATGGCTTTTTTTTTTCAACTTTATTTGCAGTTCCCTCATTCCCCAAGCATACTAAGAATATCCTGTGTTAAATCTACAAGAGAAAGCCTCTTTCTAGTGTTTCTGCAGGATGGTGAGCTTTTTACCCACTAGCTAGGAGAGAGCATCCACAGATGCTCCTCCAGTGCCAGCCCGCTGTGGTGCCTGGTTAGTGAGCATGCCCAGGACAGTGCGACAGTCACATAATTAAGCAATCCTGTCTTCACATGAAATGGTTCTTCTGCAAAGATGCTGGAGAGATTTTTCTGTGTGTGAATTCTGCGAGTGTAGAAAATTGCTTTTCTATTTATCATGCAGTTTGGAATGCATGACTGCGTTTGTACCGCGGCAGCCAGATATAAGCTTAGATTATTGAAAAGACACAGTAAAGTGGAACCCAAGAAGGCTCTTCTTTCTCTGAAGCAAAGCATGGCACGGTGTGATCTTCTATACAGTACAGGGAAATACATCACAACAACATTCGTGAGTAAATTTGGTCTGAACAATTTCAGGCATTAGATACCATTTTTGGTTTTGAGGTCCTTATAGTAATATTCTTTGCAGGTAAGTGCAATGGAATGATTTAATCTTGGCTCTGACACTTACTAATGCTGGGACTCTGGGCAAGCTCACATAGCTCACCTTCAGCTTCTTTTTCTGAGCTCAGAAAACGGTGATAAAAATGCTCATTTTAAACAGTCACTGTGAGGATTAAATGCATATTCTCCCTGGGATACTGTTGCTTCCCTGAATTCCTGTCCTTTTGCCTCTGTCCCTAGTGATAGACAGTTTGCAGGTACCTGGAGGATGTCATTTCTTTTTGGACCCTGTATGTTGTGCCATCAAAGACTGGGTCAACTATCTCTGCTATGTGTCCCCATAAGGTCTGGAAATGCAGCAATGAGTAAAACTGGAGAAATCTCTGCCCTTGTGCTTTGTACACACTAGTAGGCAAAAGAGACAATAAACAAGCAAGCAAATAAGGATAAAATTATTTCATGGAGTGACAGGGCTATAAGGAATTAAAGAACATGGTAGAATAAGAGTGATTCTTGAGGAGAGGCTATTTTAAAAGGGCAGATGAGAAAATTAGTCAAGGACATTGCATTTCAGCTGAAATCTGAATATTGAGAAGTAGCTAAATACCAGACACTCTTAGAGCACTGTCCGTGTATTAACTCATTTTTACTCTAGCAACAGCTTCGTGAGATAAATGCTCTTCTTCTTCCCACCTTACAGATGAGGAGACCAAGGTAGAAAGGTGATGTAAATTGCAGGAGATTATAGAGCTAGTATGTGACATAACGTGTATTCAAACCTAGACAAGCTGCCTTCAAAATCTGTACTTTCAGCCACTTTGTTATAACTGCCTCTCAAAAGCATTTGGTATTGCATCAACATTGATTTTTCACTTGTACGCTTCTCCTATTAGCCCATAATTGATGGTTACAACTTAGCCCCAAGAATGCCCAGCTCTTAGTTCATTCTTAATAGGTGTTTATCAAATGAATTCATGTCTGCAACGAGCAAATATACATGAAATGAAGGGTATCATTCAGTACTTAGTGTCAGATAAGTGATTAACATGTTAATTCTCCCTCTCTCTCTCTCTTCCTTCTTAACTCCCTGAGTTAGACTCCTATAACCTGATGTTGCACCTGAAGAACTAGAAGATTTATACTCACCTTCAGAATATATCAAAAAGGAAATTAGGAAAAATTTTTATAGTTTGTTAGCAAAAGATGCAAAACAGTAACTTCAGTGAGTTCTGAAGAAAAACATATGCAAGCAAGGAACCTATAAAGTAATAAATTTCTTTACTCCAACATAAAAATGATGGTCTCTGTGCTTTAAAGAAAAACAATTTGGAAAACTTCCACACATTTTGGGGAAAATGTAGAGAGAAATATGAAGTTAGTCAAATATCTTTAATAGGCACTTCAAAGTCCTAAACCGTTAAATCATTTCCACAGCTTTTTGATTGTTATCACCACCACCCCCAAACATTGCTAAAACCACTTCTTTAAAGGTTGCAATAAATTTGAAAGTCAAATCAGATTTGGAAATTTTGCACCAAGGAGAACCGTAGCTTGTACTTTAGATACATTTGTTTTAACGTCAGCACAGAGCTGTCTCCTGCCAAAGATGAACTTGGAAGCATTGACCTTTGCAGATGACTCCTCTTTGTTAGATTTTTGCCCTACAGGATTTTAGAAGCCTGGTCACAGACACATTTAAGGAAACCAGGTGGTTTTGAAATGCTTGGTTGATCTGGCTGACTTCTCTGGGCTTGTATGCAAATTAAAAAAAAGAATTCTGCTATGAAGAAAGTGAATATTTATACAAGATGAATCAGCCACGGTGTTCTCAGAAGTAACCCTAACCTTCCTGCCACTGTTGATGAGTTTGATGGAAGAGGATGGCAAGCTTAAGAAGAAAGCAAATGATAATTCTCTGCATTTTTTTTTAACTCAGCACCATGTTTATTTCTTTCTAGTTACAAGGGCAAAGTGTCACAAGCAAAAGTCATTCAGCCTATGCAACTTCTGTCTTTAAGGCTTTGTCTCTAGAAATGTACCAAAATATTAGTAGATGGTCCAGCAATGTTAGCAGGGGAACTTTCTGCTAAATGAATTACCTGAGATGGGCACAGTTATAAGAAAAAGGCAGCATTTTATGCAGTTATCTACCCAGTGTCCATATAAAGGATCTAGGAACAGCATATATTTAATCTGTATTGTCAACCCAATTTATAACTTCAAAGTTCAAGAACTGAGCCTACTAAACAGTAAAGGGGCACAGATGAAGCTAAGGGACAGCACGGAAGCAACATTTGCTGCAGCCCAACTCTCCTGTGTATGTGGCAAAGAGGTGAGAATTAGGTATACAAGCAACCACGCAAAGTTGAGGTTGGGTAGCTGATAGCAGGGAGAACAAAGAAACACTACTAATTAACTAGCAGATTTCAGTTACAAACAGTGGCCCCAGCTTAAAATTCTGGCTTCAGAATTTTAAAGTCTGATTGACTGAATGACCAGGCTGCTGTGCTTGAAAGGAGAAAGCAATAGGGTTTCGTGTGTTACCATTCTATTAACTTAGAAGAGAAAGTGTGACAAAGGAAATCAATTTCTAAAAATATTCATGCAGTTAATAGTTACAGGGTCATCTTGAAGTGTGATTATGTGAAAGGGTCTGGATAGGCATCAGCTTTCTTACTTATACCCATCTCTTAGTCTAGAAAATACACCATCAACGATGAGCAGCATTGATGACCTCCATAAATGCAGGCTGAACAGCAGGTGGCAGCAAAGGACACTGTAAGAGAAACTCTTCCACAAGTATATTTGGGAGAATTCTAGAAAAATTCTCATTTTGGTGGGCTGCAGGTAGAGAAGGCATTCAAAGGTGATTGCTATCATCTCTGCTTAAAGCACGTGATAGAAAAGAAAGCTATTAAGAAGGTTGATCATGACAACTAAGTTTAAATGCTTTTCTGTCATTTTAATCACCTTTCGACAAAATGAAAGGATTGAAAAAGCTTACGAAAAATACAAGTATCCCACAGCAAAGCCCAGCTAATCCTCTTACAAAATGGACATGCATGCTGAAGAGAGATTTTTATAATAAGGAATGACATGCAATATGTATTATAAAAATTGTCATTTAGACCAGCATGGAAATATGCCAGTTGGAGGATGATTTGTCTCTTGGCTCAGAAGAAATATTAATGAAAGCATATTAATATCCTTCAAAGAAAAAAGGATATAAATAAACATTAAAGCACCATTAAAAATAAATGGGCTCTTTGAGAATGTGACAATGGCATGAGAGAAATGAGAAATCACAGAGTCTCTGAATCTTTTTTATAAATGTTCCAAAATAAGAATGATGAAAATATTATAAAGAAAAAGCTGTGCATTAATTTGGTGGAGGGAAAGGTTAATGAGGAAAGGGGAAATGTGACTACCTGTGAATATTTATAACCCAAGGGATCTACCTACAATCAGGTAACAGAGTTAATTCAACCTTAAGACCAGCTTTTAAGTTCCTGAGAAAGTCAAAGTGATGATCATAGTAAGTCAGTTTTTGAAGAAGACTACACTTTACTTCCGTACATCTCAGCTGTGATATGACCTGTTTTACTTGGCGCCCAACTAGATTGGTGAGTAATTAGACCGAGTTAAGTGTTTCCCAAGATATTCAAAATAGTTAACTGATAGAAGGAAAGGCACATAGCAGAATGATTTTAGGTTTTGGAAATATAACCGCTGTCTCCAAATGCCGTTTCAGCCCAAGGATAACTATCTTTGATGTTGGTCAAGTTATGAAATTCGTGAGTCACAGTTTCCTGAATGTAAAAGTGGGCATGTAAGACTACTCTCATCACCACACCATGTGAGAATTAAATGGGACAATGTATCAAATTGCTTGTACCATATAAATTGCTTCTTAATATATGGTATGTTTTTCTCTCTTCGGGAATATTCCCAAAAGCGTTGATATATTTGGAGGAAAGTCTCCAAAACATCACCCTCATCAACATCTGCAGTGCCAGAAATCCCTACTCATAAGGTTCTGTCATTAGATGGAGACAAAATATTCCTCAGAGGATTAACATAGTCGTGTGACCAAGGGCTGATGCTAAACAACAGAGCATAGCAGATGAGGTAAAGATGGTTATGATGTAGCTCCCATTTGGCCACAGATCTCTATTCTAAACACGAAGACTAACTCAATCTAACTCAATCTGAATTTCAGTTCCGTATTCCTGGGAGAAAGACTTTGATATTCTCTCTGAATCCTTGTAAAAGGGACTTGCCTCCTTCCAGCCAGTTGTGGGAGGGTGGAAGAGGAGTGTCATTGCAGTCAGACTGGGTTGCAGAGTGAAAACCTGCCTGCCCAGGCCCAGGTCTGCGGCCAGAGGCAGAGTTCTCAAAGTGAGTGTCATGAAGCGGACAATCACACTGAAATGTGTGTCCCGCTGCTACTGCTATTACTGCATACACACTTGCACACACTCACATTCTCTTCTTTACATCTCATGTTATCATATAAATCACCACAAAATGAAAACAAATTATTTATGGACTCTTGTTTTTTTTAAACATTACAGATGAATTTTTTTCTTTCTATGTAACCATGAAAAACAACATATTTTTGAACAAAGTTGCCACAGATACTGTGAAAATCTTAAATGCTGGCAAGACTGCAAAGCAAGTCCCCTAATCAAACTGGTACTTATTTATTAGGAAAAAATTCACAAGGCTGGAAAGCATAACACAGATAAGGCAGTTCTGAAGTTGTTGTCATAAATGAGGTATGGGGTGTGAACAATTTTAGTGCCTGTGTCTTTGAATTGTTCATTCTTTCTGTAATCTTAAAAATGAGTACCTCTTATGATTAAAATATATATTTTATATGGTTGACACTTTATTTTACTAGTTAAAAGATCTTAACGATATGAGCGTTACTGTATTAATAACTATAGGGCATTTAAATGTAATATTATGTTGTGATTCTTGGTGAGAATGAATGAAGTGAAAACAACGTGTAGTTGCTGTTTACAATTTTTTTCTGTTTCCCTTGAGATACTTTCTCTCTAGTTGCTTCCTTACTAAAACTTCCTTCTGCTGATGCCAATAATCACCATCCTCTCTGCTGAAGTTTTTCAGTCAGTGACGCCGATTTGATTTTTGAGAACCGAAACCCAGGAAAAGTTTCAAATATTTCATAGCTAGGGAGCTCAAGGGGCAATCACAAGTCTCTGCTCACTACTCAGCCAGAGGCCAAAAATTCAGCTCTTTTTTCCCTCCTTCGTATCAATTCATTAATGGAGACCATTACAAAATTGTCAAAAATACTGTCCCTGGATTGTAGGGTTAGGTTGGATGAATGGGGCTGTAATAATAGGTTGTCTAATTTTATTTTAGTGTTAAGTTAGTGCTATATTTTCCATATATAAATATATATTAATGTATTTTATATATATAATGTTTTTTGGTACCATGCAAACATTTCTAGCTATGCTTGACTACAGAAAAAGTCACATTTCAAAATATGGATTTGTAATAACAATTGCCTTTAGGAAAATGAATATAACATAATGAAACATATCTACAGCATTTTCAGTAACATTATCATGTTTTCTCTAGTTGTGCTTAAGGTTTACAAGTTCACCATCTAGAAAGTATCTTAAAATTATCCATTGGGATTATTTCATTTTTTGAAGAGGAAATTGAGACACAGCTTGATTAATAATTTTTCCCAAAGTGAATCAGTAACATACTACAGTAAGAATCCAGTCTGCAGCTTGGGTTCAACTGCTACTTTTGCATAATTATAAATTTATATTAATACCATTTTCATCATTATTGAAGTATCTCACTATATATATTTACTCCAAAGAAAGAAGAAAACAAGAACCTAGTCTCAAAAATCTTAAATTATTTCAGGATACAATCTGACATTAAAACTCAAAACAATTTTCCAATAACCTGAAAAAAATTATCTTTGAAATAATATATCCCCAGTAGCCTAGGGATAATGGTGAGCCTGTGCTTTTCTATGTAAAATAAGTAAAATCAAATGATATAGAAAAGTTAAGTATTGAGCCAATTAACTTTTTCACTTGCACTCTAACCAGTGATTATTTTGGAACGGCCAGGACATTCTCAAATATTGGTTGCACATACTATCTGGGAAAAGAAAAAATGTCTGAGTCCAACCTAAAACCAAATCAGAATATTAGAATCCTTGAAGATGGATCTGGGCTAATGTGTATGTGTGTACGGCCCAGCTTAGAATACTAGTGTCAGCCAAGGTTGAGCATCATTTTCCTAGAGCCTCAGCTCTCAGCCCTATCCCAGTCTAGTCCGCTAAGGGACAGCATCAGACCGCTCAAACTCAGGGCTGCTTTGACGGAGTCTCTTCCCTTTTGGTCACACTTGGGGGCGCTCAAGCACCGGGTTTGCTCTTTGGCCGCCTCTCACGGAGACAACACAGCAAAAAGGCTTTTATTTGGAAGCCGGCAGAGAAGGAAAAGACAGGGAATTGCATTTATATATCCTTGGGTCGGCAGGTATTCGTTTAAACAACAGTGCCCCCAACCCTGGCTTTTCGGAGCCTGCGACTCAATGGTAGCTCCCCTTCTGATCTCCTTTGGACTTGAAAAAACTTAACTTCCCGCCAGGAGAAAGTCGCAGCCCGGCGGGGTGGGATGGTTTACGGCTTTGGATCTTGAGCAGTTCACTGTTTAAATAAATCTTGGTGAGCAATGGAGAACAATCTCCACATTAATCTTGTGTAATTAGCGTTATAACTCTCGGCAGCCTAAGAACCACGAAAGACAAAGCTTTATGCAAATATCACTTTCCCTTTTCTGCTGCCCCTCACCCTCGCTGGGTCCCCTTTCTCCCCAGGCCCCCTCGATTGCGCTGCGCAGGAGAGCCTCTTTTTATGGCACGGCACACTGCGTACCTTAAAATCAATTGTAAGGTCCCTGACTTTCAAAAAATAAATTAAAAAGGAGAAGCAGCAGCAACCAAATGAGGGGAGGGGCGGGTGCAGGCTGAGGCTATTGAAAGGATTTAGCCTCGAGGGAATTGGCACCTGCCTTTGGCGGCTAGTACTGTCCAGCTAAGGACAGAACCCAATGTGTGCGGAGATTTAGGGGCTGGGAGGAGGCATTTTCTCCAACTTGCATCTCCTGAGGGTAGTGACGGAGGGGGCACACCTGTGACTGGGGCGCTTTTGTGGCAGATAGTGGCAGCTATCCGAGTTCGCCCCAGGAACCCCACTCTGTCCTCCAGACGCGCACATTTCCCAGGCAGGAGTCTTGAACTGAGCTCTCAGTAGCTCTTCTGAATCGCTGCTAAAATCAGACACGGCCCCAAAGGAGGAGGAGAATGTGAGGAACCCCAACACACAAGTCTTTACTTGCAAAGGTTTGGGTGGGGGTGGGGGAGCGGTGCGCACAGAGGCCGAGATCGCGCATAGCCGCGCACACTCGCCGGCTCCGACGCGCAGCTAGGAAGACGCAGATGCCCTGCCTGGCCCTGGATTATCTGCTCTGTGTTTACTGTTTCGGAGGGCTTTACGTGAAACGAATAAATTTTTACTTGCTCCCAGGGACCGGCTTGTTGTTTTATGGCATGTACTTATTTAAAGCCTCTTTTGTTGGTGTTGAAATGCTCCGAGCTCCCAAATACTGTGCGGGGTTACAAGCGTGGAACCAGCCGAACCGCAATGAGCATCATTGGTGCAGCAAAAGGCGGTGGAGCGACGAGCCTTATTCTTTTCCAGTAAACACACACACACGCACACACACACACACGCACGCACGCATGCACGCACAAGCACACATGCCCTGATGCTTGCTTTTCTTTTTCACAAACCAGAACCTAATGTTTTTTAATGTCTTATGCAGAGAGCTAAGGGAATGTAGTCTAGAAAATTGTACCTGAAACACTGCAGGCGTTGAAAATTTTCTACAGAAACTGTATTCTGATTAAAAACAAACCTCAATACAAATCTATTTATCCTCCTTCCATCTGTATCCGCTTAGGGTTTATAACTCCCTTTTCTGACTCCCTCACCCCCCAAAAGCTAAGCATAATGCTAGGCAAAAGCTAAGGTTTGGCTTTTTTAACCCATAATAGCTGCCCTCTCTACACTTTGTTTATGAAATGGAATAAGAATAGGAGGGAGACTTAATTTAACGAACAACCGGACTGTATAAATACAATATTCATTTTTTTAAAGTGAAGTGGATTTGGTTTACTCTGAAGAACAGTAATTCAAACAGCACCTATCTGCTCCAGATAGAGTAGCTATGCACATCTATACAGGCAAGTTTGAAATTTAGAACAAGGCTTTGATTTATTCCCTTTCTATCAGTGATTAATGCCCCTTAATTAGCTAATCTCAAAGCCATTATTTACAACCAGGGCAGACAAAGGGAAAACTGATGATCCAACACTTGTGTCAGTTTGAAATTTTGAAACAACAAAAAATGCTTTATTCAGAGTGGAGCTCTGAGTCTTTCAGATGAACCTCAAAATAACAAAGAAACCTATCGAAGAAATATTTAAAACCAAAATAAAACAAAATAAATAGGAACAAATAAAACTTCACCCCCCAAACAATCCCAACCGTACCCTTCCTTTTCCCAGAAATTGCTGCCTGAAGCAATCTGAGAATGTAGATATTTAAACGAAAAAAGAATATATCCTCTGTATTTTCCTTCCCCTTAAAATTCATAAAAGTTTTCTATTTTTGTATAAGGGGCTGGGGAAAGCGTTTATAGTTGAGTTTTCCCAAATAGTTTATGAGGAAAGGATTTTTTTTTGGATTTGAAAAATCAATTTGTAATTGTCCAAGGCCGGGGTTTGGAGCTGGGCACTAGATTTGCGTCTCAAGATAAAGAGCCTCAAAGCCTTTTGTCCGGGTGAGGCGTGGGGGGGGCGGGGGTGAGGGGTTGGGGGGGGGTCGTCGTAGGACGCTGGTTAACTCGAGGACAGGACCTAGGTGCTCAGGTATTTCTCTTTGAACTTTGCTCCCTAAAGCGCAAGCCGCTCAGTGGCTCAATTTCAAATGACCCTTAAGATTCGTCTCTGGACAGAGCTGCAGTTCTTTGGTGTCCTTCTCAGAAAACCACACAGATCACGTATCCTGGGGGTTGTCGTAGGGCTCTGAAGGGTTTGAGGGATCGCCTCAGGAACAGGAGAGGGAGAGCCTCGGTGGCCTAACGCTGCCCAGGCGCCTAGGAAAGGGGCAGAGCAGGCCAAGCCTGAGACAGGGCCTCTGTCCTCCACTGGGGCCGCGCTGCAGGTCGCAGCAGGCCACTTAGGTCATCCTGGCTGCTTGTCTTTCTCTTACCCCATTCAGAGCCCAGGCCGAGGAGAGCACCCCCACGCCCACCCTCACCTCCATCATTTCTCTCGAGGAAAACCTGTTCATTCACTGCATCTTGGGTCCTTTGTGCGCGTTTGCATGATCAGAAATAGAAAATATCCCAGGAACAAGACGGCAGGAAATATTACCAAGTCGACGTGGGCAGCCTAAGGTGTGCAAAAGCAGAACTAAGGAGGGCCTCGAAAGTCCTCGTATCTGAATGTTTGGGAGAAAATCTTTAAGATTTATTCATGGGCTCCTGGATCCAGCACCTGAACGGGAAGAGAAAAAGGCCTCTGGAAAACCGGAACAAGCCCTTCAGGCAGCAATATAATGGGATTAAGAATCCCTTCTGGAAGGTAGGCAAGGAAGGAGAGGGAAACCGCAGGAGCCTGGAAACCCGGGTAGGAAGGCAGGGTTTGGGAGGTAGGGAGGGGGGTGTTGTTAGGGGTGGAGAAAGAAGGAAAAGAAGGTAAAAGGAAGCAAGGGGAGCGAACAAGGAAAAACGGAGAATCCCGTGTCTTTTGTTTGAAAGCGCTCGCGTTCTAAATCGTAGGAACGAGGTCGTCATTAGCGCTCCGACCCGGAGGAGAGACGCATTAGAGAAAGAAATGAACAGAGAACATGCACCTCCCAGCCTGGTTTATTTCGCCTTCCTCGAAATGCCTCGGCCTCGAGGTTCGCGTCGCCTGAGCTTTCCCCCTTTCTCCCTCCCCTGCCCCCTCAACATACAATGCACTGAGGCTGAGAAGGGAGGAAAGGAGAGAGTCAGCGAGAGAAAATCAACAAGCCTTTCAGGGTAAAAAATAAACTTGCGTATCCAGGTTGCCAACGTGTTTTTTCCATTTGCGCCGACTTATTTGTAAACAGTTGTTGGGGTGATAATTCGCCAGAGAGATTAACCATTAAAGTCTCAAAGTTCTCAATGATTGTGAAATCTTGCTTGAAAAAATACCGATTTAAAACACTGTTTCTTTTTTCTCCCTTTCCCAATTGAAACCCAGAGGATGCGCTCTGGTCTTGGGCACTGAGGGCGTGGTGGGCAGACAGCTGTTGAATCCAAACAAAGACTACACTGAATCTGACGCCGCTTCGGGTTCCATCTGGGAGTATTTTTCCATCCCCTTCCTCCCATTCCAATGGAAAGAAATGGATTAGGAATGGGGTGGTCAGAATTATGTGTTTATGGAGGACAGATGGAACAGGAAAGAATGAACCTTCAGCAACAAAAAGATGATCACGATTTGGTTCCTGGGTGTGCAAATTTGGAAACAAAATAACTAAGGAAGCTTTGGGGATACCAACACTAGAGAGGTTATCTACAATGTTACTCATGGATGAATCATCTCTCCTCTACTTTTCTCTCGTCAATCAAGAATTGTGGTCCCATCTCACAAACTGCCGCGGAAGCCGAAATTGCAGGACATTTTGAGAAGCAAGGCTTGAAATCTGCCTGAAACTAACAAAAGCCACCCGCATGCAGCCAGAATCTGTCTCTCTCTTTCTCTCTCCTCTCTCTCTCTCCCCCTCTCCCCCTTCTCGCTCTCTCTACTCTCTCGCCCTCCTTTTTCCACCCCTCTCTCCCCCTCCTCCCTGTCTCCCATCTCCCTCCAGCTAGCCTCGCCCCAATTAACGCCCAACTGCAAGTCAGCCTTACACCTGCTGGAGCGATCTTGGTGGTGGTGGTGGGAGGTGGAGGTTTTGGTTTTCAGCAGAGCGCAGGAGCATCGTGTCAAACCCGCCTGCGACCCCTGTAGGACTTTCCTTGGGAATATGTTGGAGCCAGGATCCCGGGAGGCTCTCCTCAGCCCCAGTCGATGCCTGTCGCCGCTTTCGGTTTCTCTTACCTACCAGCGCCCGCCACCCTTTTCCTCTGTACATTCTCAGAGCAATTTTATCCTTCGCAGAGTTTGCAAAGCTCTCCTACTGACTTTGGTTTAAGAACGGGAGAATAGAATAGCTCGAAAAGGAAAGAGGGACACATTGGGTTCTCCTTTGTAAAATTTTAATTTCATTGACACGTCTTGAAAGGTTTGTTTTGGTATAAAGGAAAACTGCCAATTCCAAATACAAACAGACGGACACACATTGTGTATCAGATGTTGGGAATAAAAATGCTTTATTGATTGGAATAATAGAGGCATTATTTTGATTTGTCTTGACATGAACGCTGATTTATAGAGCTCTTCCCCCATTGATTTCTTCTTGTAGTCCAGACACATGGAAATGATAAAAAGTCTCACCAAAGCTCACCTTGGTGCTAATCAAGATTGCTCGATGCACGTTATAAATCTGATATAATATTTATTGCTTATCTTTATTTGAGGGGTTAGTCTCTGTTCTAGGATTGTCCCCTTTCAAAAAAAATTTTTTTTTCGGATGCATCTGTTTTCACTTTGCACTTTCAGCGGGCTGGAACAGACAATAGTGTGAAAAACATCTGAAAATATGAGGCGACAGAGCTGCATGTGTGTTTCATTTCTGCAGTGTTAAGGCAGAAAATAACAAAAGAAACCCACACTACCACACACACACACACACACACACACACACACACACACCGACCGACCCAGGACGGCAGCACAAAGGGCACGCTGACCCAGCGCTAACACACAAGACAAATTAAAGAAAGGGGCAAATCAGAGGAGGGGCTGGGTAGGACGGGGGTCTTAGCAATTTGGGAAAAGATGAAGGACGAATGATAGTTAAGAAATTGAATACGGAAGGGGGAAGAGCAGAGAGGGAAAGTAAAGCGTCCAGGACCCTTCAGGAACTCACGTTCCTGAAGCTGGGGACAGTACATTTTCTTGAAACACCGAGAGTTTTTTTTGCGCAATAAAAGAAAAATAATAATCATAAAAAAAAAAAACAGGGGAAAAAAAAAAAACAACAATCCCCAAACCAAACCTAAACTGAGTTGTTTCTGCTTAGTTGTTGCAAGATCACAAGAGGTCCCCATCTGGCCCGGAGTCAGGCTGTGAGCTCGGGAAAGGTAAGCGGACCGGCGAGGTCAGGGGTAGACTGAGGAAGGCCTATTACGTGAAGGGCCACGCATGTTTGCGGAGTTGAAAGCTACAGGAATACAAAGGCAAGAGTGGGATTATCTGATTATCTACGGATACCGGATGTCCGAGTCGTTGCCTCCAAAAGATGACTGCGCTAAAAAATAAACAAATAAAAGGACAGTCGGGAAAGGGAAAAAAAGATTTAATATCAGCGAAAGCATCGGAGGGAATCAGATTGAGCGCGACAGCTCCAGAGCTGGATGACAGCTGCGTGAATCAGCCAATCCCGGGCCTGTGGGCGCGAGAGGCCGAGCCCACGGCAGCGCGAGCCGAGAGCGCTGAGGACCCAGACGGGACGACCGCGGGCGGGCGCGTGCCAAGGGCTTCCGGACCCGGGCTCTCGGGGGTCCTGGGGAAAAAGCGATGGCCTTTGAGAGGCAAAAACGATGTCCCTAAAGTCTTGATTTCTCCATTTGGAGTCTCTGCCTCTGTTTCCCCTTGATTCCGAAGACCCGCCTTCAGAAAAGACGTCGCCAGAGAGGCGGGGAGGGAGATGGTGGGAAAGGGGAGGGGGCAGTCTCATCTCTGGGACGCTGAACCCCGACCCCGCAGCACTGCAGCAGGGAAGAGCGAGCTTCCGTTCTGCCCACTCTCCAGGCGATTTTATTAATCTCAGTGTTGTTTTGATGTATTGCACAGCCTGTTGCTCCGCCGGCCCGGGAGGCCGAGCCACTGGGGGCTCTCCAGATCTCCTGCGGGGTGTCCTTCCTGGGACCTCGCCGACGCAGTGGGAGCACGCGGGGATTTTCTCGTTGAAAACTGTCTGCGGCTTTGCCAGGCCGGTTCCCTGCTGAAGCTCGCCTCAGGCAGTCGCAAGAAGTTTCAGTCCCGTCGTTGGCTTTCCTCTGGCAGAGACCAGATGGATCCCCGGCAACTCCGGAGTCTGCCTTCTTTGGACGTGGCCCAGGATAATCGCGCATTTCTCTGTATTTAATTGTTTCGGAGATTCAGAAAGCACGCTTTCATTTGTACGTCCTTTGCCAACAGCCCCTTGGCTAGAGAATCCTGTTCCCCCTCCCCACACGTACGCACGTTTTTATTTTTAATAAATATTTTAAAAAATCAAAACAATCCTCTGAATCAGTCCGCTTAATTTTCTGCTCCATCTCCTCTGCGTATGCGTTAGAATCTCTCTGCCAATCGATGGGAAAAAGTGTTTATGGGCATTTGCAATTTCCTTTGTCACTTGCCACATGTGTACAGATTTTACGTATCATTTGTTTACCAAATCAGTTCGTATTTTCTCAAGCCCGGAATTCAGGATTCGCGTCCCTGGATTAGTTGCCCAGTACTTCAAGTACGGACGTTTGGAGAAGCCACCTGATGCGGAAAGGGTCAGCCTACCTTAGGACAATACCAGGAGGTGGTTGTGGCAGATTTGGGCCCCTTGTGGGCTCTGACTTCTCTCAAAGAGCCCTCTTTGACTTCCTAGGACTTTTTTTTTTTTCAGCATATTATGGGGGTACAGATGTTTAAGTTAGGTATGTTGCCCTTGCCCCCCACCCCAAGTCCGAGTTTCAAATATGTTCATCCTTCGGGTGGTGCGCATTGCACTCTTTGTGTATGCAAATACCCGTTCCCTCCTCCCTCCTCCCCCCTTCCCACTTCCCCCCTGCCCAACATCCAATAGATGTTATTCTTATATGTGCATTTGTGTGTTGATCAGTTAATACCAATTTGATGGTGAGTACATGTGGTGCTTGTCTTTCCATTCTTGGGAAACCTTCCTAGGACATTTAAAAAATGTCATACCTTGAAAGCATAATGGGTGTCTAATGTCTCCAAGCCTTTACCTGGAGGCATTACAAGATCCTTCTTTCCCAATTCAAATCAACTGTGTAGTTCCAATACTCCTGGTTGCAGATAACAGCAGTCACTTCATTTCTCCAGGCCATATGATGCCTACCTGCATTCTGGTCTTAAATAGTCTCAGATTCCTTATTGGGTCTCACTTATTGATTTCTTTACTAGATTACATCATGATTCAATATGGCTGAGTAGCCTGCAGCTCATGGATAATCCTATTATTGCCCTAATTAAAATTCACACAGTAAGAACTTTGAAAAATGGGGGTTGGTAGCTTCCTCAACAAGCATTCTTTTGTTTTGTATTTTTTTATTCCACAAATTGACTGAGTTTTAAATTATAAGAATCTCAAAAATACTATGCAAGTATTTGGCAACCAATTTCAGATTTTCATGACAATACTACCCTAGGTCATTTGATGGCAAACTGGATTAGATGACCACTTGTCCAACTCTGCAGAGACTCTTAAAAGAAACTTCACCACAATTCACCCACCAAACATTGGCATCTTAAAATGCATAAAGCTCTTTGTCTATTTCAACAGAGAGCAGATACTGTGGTATTCAAAATTTATAAAATTAATGACTTATAAAATATATTTTGGGGCAGATTTAATTTTTGCTTGAGCCATTTGCTTTATTATTTATAAAGGTTTCGTTAGGAGTGATATCTTTTTACACCAGGTTTTCAACTGTAACCAGGGACACTAAGGTGAGGGGGTGATGGAGATGCTGTCTGAGATGCTAAGGGCAATATACACGTGGGTAAACAAAAGAAATCCCTGTGGCAACAGCCTTACTTCAGAACACAGCTGTTCCACTGGGTTCAAGGTGGCTGCTCCCTACTCTAGTCCTATTATTGAACATGATTTGCTCTTAATCTAAGATTATAATAAATATCCCAACAGACCAATGCTATAGCTGGCCTAGGATGTAGTCTCTTTCTTGGGAATAAAAGGACAATTAATAGAAAATCCTACTGGTCAACCATGGTTGGGTTTGTTATGATGCAAGCAGAAGTGAGTCAATAAATAGAATTTGAAATGAGCAACAAATGACTGCCCTCCAAATCTTATATAAATTCAATATAAAATGTATTCAAAGAAAGAAAAAAGAGGTATGTTATCTTGTGAACTGATAAAGGGCTAGATTGTAACCTGATTGAAGGATTGATAAAAAGATAGACACAAATGATGACTTATCTTCATCCAACCACCAACTATGCAAGAAGAGACTTGGGCCAAGGAAATTCCAGCTCAACTCCCTTTAGTATGATTTCCGGTTCACCAATCAACTCTCTGATTATAATACAAATTGCTGTGTATATCTGCTGAGTTATGGGAATATATTTAGGTCTCTGAGATAGTTTATATAAATATATATATTTTATCAATGGACATTCTGGTTTTAACATTGCTTTTAATGACTTTGATTAAAGTGATTCTGCTCTGAGAGATAGAGCAGCTCTTGGTTTGCTATGAAGTCAGGTTTCCGATGCTGTAAGGTCTAGACTCAAGCCTAGCAGACTATGGCGGAGCCTTCCAGGAAAGGCACCCAGCCCGGCCTTTTGAGAATGGCCAGTTATACCTTCCTAGTAACAATAGCACCTCATTGGCCATTTGCTTAAATTTCAACAGACAGCGACTTTGCCTCTGTCTCTAAAACTTAGAAGTGTCCAAAAAGTATTTTCTAAACAAACAAATCAAAGTATCGTGAATGTTCCCAACTTCTATGAAAAAATAATTTATCTAAACCATTCTTGAAATTAATTATAGCTTTGGTCTCCAACAAATCTTGAGTTTGGTAAGTTTGATACCTACAGCTGTAAAGTATCACATCCTTTTTGTGTTTAATGTAATTTAATTGGATGTTCTCTAGATGCTGAATTCTGCTATTTGGTGAGCACATACGTTTCATTATTTTATTAACTTTGTTTCTAATTCTGTTAACCTTTATCTTTCCTCAGGGAAAAATCTACAAAAATTATTTCACTATCCCACAGAAAAGTCTTCATCTCCTGATTACAAAAGTTGCCAATCACTTAACATTTTATGTTGGGTTTTTCTAGTATGACAGACATATTACACTCACTACTTAAAAGATAAGTGCACCTGAATTTTGTAAAAAATTAATATCTACCTTTAGGACTGTTATAGGATTAAATTAGATGAAGCACATAAAGGATTTATCACAATGTCTTGCACTTATTGCTAAAAAATATATTAGTTGCTGCTATTTTTAGCATGGAAGTCCTTTGGCTGAAATTTTTGAGGGATGAACTATATTGACACTTCTTTCCTTTTCTTTGCTTGTGGCTAATAACTCAGGAGTCTTATCCTTATAAATATATTTGAAGGTATTTTTCCCTACATACATTTCATTAAAGTTGTTTATGTTCAGAGATTTAATATAAACATAGAGAATTATTGCTTGCATTGTGCATCTTTTTTTACAAATTATTTTAAACAAAGTTAAAATAAGGTACAATCCATCACTGATCTCATGGTGACCTCATTTTTTACACATCTCTGCTCGTAGATATTTTTACTCACCCCTTCCATCTCTTTGAATGCTAGAGTTGGAAAAAAAAACTTGAAGATAAAAGAATTGTGTAATCATTGAGTTTTCAACTATAAATGAATTTAGATATATCTGGTTTCTAGAGCCTAAGCTGGTTCCTCATTCTGCCATGGTAACTAAGCTATTTTCTCTTTTAATGCTCTTACAAAAGTTCCTTTAAAAATCTACCTAAATTATATATCCTAATTTCTTCTTTTTCACACAGTTTTCCAGTCCTCTTAAAAATGCTTTCCTATTAGGGGGTCATGATTCCTTCTTACATATTACGTACTGCCTTTCCTCTAATAGCTGATGCTTCCTTTTTTGAAAACGGATCCTTTGCATTTAAATACATTTTCTCTAATTGCTAAGAACTGAAGCAAAACTCCCTGGTTATCTCGAGATAATTTTTTTATAGATGGCATTTGTGCTAGCAACCCATCAGAACTGCAGCCCAGTGAGGATTTGTATAAGAAATTATGTATTATCACTGAAAATACTCCAATTTCACATTTTTAAGTTTTTAAAAACAATATCAGAATGCGTATCATTTGATCCAGGTGATTTGTTTGTGACCTACCTGCTAAGTAAGTCTTGAATGCTCTGCACTGCTATAACTATGATGACTTTATCCCCTCCAGTGTCTTTAGTGAACGTCGAAGCAAAGAAATTCTTAGTTTTATCATCATCGTCTTTTTCGATCTGAGTGCAATTTTGCAGATTATTTAATGTATGTAAAATGATGGAAAATGCCACAAACCAATAATCTGAGTATTTGGGCTAGGCTCTGTCATCATAATTGGCTGTGTGACTATAATTAAATCCCCTAAATTGCTCTTTTGTATTTATTCATCTGTTAAATGGGCATAATAATTTTTTTTCCAGAATATCATGGGAGTACAAATGTTCAGGTTACATGTATTGCTTTGGCCCCACCCCAGTCAGAGCTTCAAGGGTGCCCATCCCCCAGACAGTGCACACCTCATCCATTAGGTGTGAATATACCCATCCCCTCCCCACTCCCACCTGCCCGAAAGGTTTTATGGTGGTGGTGGTGGTGGTGGCGGCAGCGTGTGTGTCTTAGCCAGTTTGGACTGCTAACAAAATATAATAGGCTGAGGGGTTAAACAACAGAAATTTGCTTCTCACTGTTCTGGAGGCTGGGAAGTGCAAGATCTAGGTGTGAACAGATCTGGTGTCTGGTGAGAGCCCACTTTCTGTTTTGAAGAGAACTATCTGTTCCTTGTATTCTTATATGATGAAGAGAAGAGAGGGAGAAACCAAGGTCCCTCATGTATTTTTATAAGGTCACTAGTGTCATTCATAATGGCTCCACCCTCATGACCTAATTACCTGCCAAAGGCCCCACCTCCTAATACCATCACATGAGGGGTAAGAATTCCAACATATGAATTTTGGTGAGACACAAACATTCATTTTATAGGGGTGTGTGTGTGTGTGTGTGTGTGTGTGTGTGAGAAAGAGAGACTCAAGTTAGACCATGTAATTTAAAATCCAGGGCAGGAGGAGAAAACTCTTTTTTGACCACCTGCTCTGGCCCAAGCCTTGTATCAGACATGCTAATATATTATTCCATTCAACAGGATCATCAATCACATTCATGAAGTTTATCATTCGGAAAATTATCTACCTCAAATTTCCAGTTCACTACTTTCTTCTCTATCTGTTTCCCTGTTGCCAATCAGTTGTTGTCTATCAGAGTCCAAGATCTTGATTTTTGTTCTTTTTTATAATAGCCTGTTTCTGTTTTAGGGTTGTGATAGCCTCTCTTATCTCCTGTAGGATATTGATTACATATATATTCTGAAGTCCTAATCTGCTCTAGAGGCTTTGTTTTTACATATGATAATTCTTCTGCCATTAGAATTGGGAGCCTTGTTTTAAGGTTTTGGCTTTGCTCAAGTGTTTGTTAATGTTTGGCTGTGTGCTTGTCTTTGTACTTCAGTTTTCCTATTTGTATATGGACATATCTTGTCTTCACTGGTTGTGAGGAAGGTTCACGATATGTTGTAGGGTGGAATGGGTAAGTAGCTCATTTTCTGCACTCAAAATACCCTTGCTTTGGCCAGGCATAGTGGCTCATACCTGTAATCACTTTGGGAGGCTCAGGAGGGCGGATTGCTAGAGAATAGAAGCTCGAGACCAGCCTGGGCAACATAGTGAGACCTCATCTCTACAAAAAATAAAAAAAAAAAAAGTAGCCGAGCGTGGTGGAGCAGCTGTAGTCCCAGATTGGCAGGCTGAGGCAGGAGGATCACTGGAGCCCAGGAGTTTGAGGTTACAGTGAGCTATGATTGGGCTACTGCCTTCCAGCCTGGGTGACAGAGACAGACCCTGTCTCCAAATAAATAAATAAAATTCCTGTTTTGTTGGGTGTCACCTGCCGGTGGGATGCAACACTGCTTCTCCAACGGAAGCATCCACAGGAACTTGTGATAAGTGTTTCTGCTACCTTTTCCCCATGGTGTTTGCTTGAGTCTTGCTTGTCTTGTTTCTGAAACTGGAGCAGCCCTGAAACTGCGTTCAACATTTGTAATAGTTTCAAGCTGTACTCTGGACTGCTTACCTACCTGCTTCTCAAATGCCCTAGGTGCCACAGAAAATTCACAGGGGTACCACAGAATATTAAAAAATTTCAAGAGAAACAGTGATATTCACCATCTGTCAGACACTGCAGGAACTACCAGCTTATGGTTTCAATATTATTTAATTGATTACAGTACATTCCTTTGGTTGATATATTTTTGTGAAGCTGGTATTTTAGAGGTTGCTGTGGTAAAAAGCAAATATCTTGCAAAAATTAACATGAAACAAGAAATGAAGATGACAATGTGGAATCTGGTTCCAAGTTTTGAAAAGTTGTGTACACATCTTATTAATAAATATTTGTGGTTATATGAGAATGAAATAAAACATATTTTTTTCAGTCATATGTACTATCTTTTCAAGAGGCTATTAAGACGCAAATTCTTATTAAGTTGTTTGTACCTAAATACTTAACAAATGAAACTGTTAGGTATTTCTTTCGGCCCCAGGGAAGGATAAAAAAAATCACTGAGACACTAAAGGTGGTATGAACAGAAAAGTTTCCAAGGTTAAACTTTTCCATTGTGGTTTCCCAGTCAGCTCCTCTGATATATCCCTAGTAGATATTTGCATTCATAAACATTGAAATATGATTTGTGATCTGGTTTGAAAGTTTGGAGTTTTTATGAAGTCATCCTTCTTTTCTGAATTGAACTTTTTAATAGAATAGTTCTCCCCTTCATACTTGGGACAACATTGAAGATTTCTCTTCAGCACTGAACAGGAGAAAAAGTAATCTCTCCATCACTTTTCTTTTTAGATTCCCTCAGTTTGGCTAGCACTATGCATAGAAAAAGCGTAAGAATTCTTCAGTCACATTTGTATGCTTCTGCAGGCTGAACAGTTGTGGGAAGCTCAAATGAGTTTATATTTATATGACGTATAGTAACTGATTAACAACTTTAATCAGACTGGCTATTAGTCAACACACACACATGTATACATGCCACACACATGACACTTTCAGCCAGGCATGTGTGCACACATAGGCACAGCCCACCCCCAGGTACGGCAAGAGACAAGAGCTGTGGGGCAGAGTTGCCATGGCAACTCTGGTGGCAACTCTGTGCCATCTGGAAGTTTTCTGTTTTTGTGTCAGTGGATGACATAAAACTTGGGACATATCTTGATCTCCACCCTTGACTGTAGTCTCATCTCTTCTCAAGATGCTGCAATGTCTGACGTTACATCACTTTCTCTCACGAAATTGTCTAGTGATGCTGATGATACATCGTTTTCCAGGAATCTGTTAGTTTAGTTTGCTGGATGAATTTTAACAGAGAGCATCCTGAGGAAAGAGGCACTGGAATAGGTAAGTTTTAATGGGTAGGCAGGATAGTAGTGAAGGGATAATGATCTGTGAAATCTGTGTTTTCCAGGAAGTAAGACTGGTACCCAGGCACCCTGGAAGTGGATTTATAAAAGTGGAAGTGAAGTATAAACCTTAGCTAAATCAAGATTTTGCCAAGAGTCAACTCTATATGTGTCCTTCTATATATGTGTCCTTAGATTTGTCCTTCTAATCCTGAATTCCTTAGGTAACCACCTAAACTGACTAGACAGGTAGAATCTGATCCTTCACAAGATCCCTACACTCCAAAGCGCCATGAGCTGGAAGACTTCTTTAGCATCCTCAGAACTTTTAACAGAATTAATCCAAACCCCTTACATTGACAATTTAATCAATTTCCAGGAATTTTGCAAAGAAAAGAATGCATGGTAAAAAACCTCTAGAGAAATTTGTCCCACTAAGCTGAAATTTGTATTAATTCAAACAGGAGTATTTCTGATTTGATCCATCATTAGCAAACAACACAAGTTAGAATAATAGTCTACATAAAGTTTCAATGAGAAAAATGTGGAAAACTTAAAAAACAAATTGCTTGGGAATATACTTGAATTCTATAATCTGCATTTTATTGATCTAATTAAAGACTATATGATCATTCAAAAAATCACTTTTAAAATTTAAGCTGTGATTAAAATTGCACTATTTCAGCTCTTACTTGGAAGACAGATTGCTGCCCTATCACTCTGAAACTAGTGGGGCATCTTGAGTAATAAGAAGAATTCTCAATTTGTTAGCATAGTTTTGTCTGCAATACGTTAGAAATGGAAAACTTGGACATATTTATTTAAGGGATGCTTAAATCAAATGTAAGCTTCCTTGTTTGGTTTGTATGATTGGTTATGCATTTGTAAACTAAAAATATAAATCAGTGAATTAGTTCAAAATTTTCCAGGTCATGCTAGCTGAAATGTTCCCAAACTGAGATAGCGATCTTGATGATAAGCCCAGTTTGGCAGGCTCAGTTCCATGTGTTCCATTTCTTGTTTAAATATTTGATTTCTTAGAGGATTGCTTAGAACCTGGGGATGAGAAATCTCTCACTTAAAATGTAGTTATTAGAGAAATGACAGGCTACTTTGTAAAGAAATCCTTTTGTTGATATGCTTCGTAGCTGTCAGCAGGTTGAGGTGTGCTGGAGTGAGGTCATTGCTGTGTTTGAGCTTGTGATTCACTATTTAGCAAATAGAAACTGTGTCTCTATTGTTGCAGCACTGCAAAAAAAAAAACTGCTGAGAACAGGAGAGAAAATCCTGTTTTCTTTTTTTTAATAAATCTGAGGTAATTTTCTTTTTTAGAAGTTTGTTTTTGAATAATAAAAGCAGTGAGTCAGAAGCAAATCAAGGATGATTGAAGTACTGCTCTCTTTTTTAAAAAAACAGATACATTTTGGTTGGTCTTTCTGTTCATTCTTTCTCACATCTGTTTTCTTTGTCACATGCATGTCTCCCCAAATGGCAAATCCTTTCCACTACCACTGATGTTTTTATTTGGCCAATGCACAGCAGCACTTTCCATTGGCAAATATTGTTTCAGAGATGAGGAAACTCAGACCTAGAGAGGGCAAGTACATTACTCATGGTCACACATGGTTGGTTGGAAACACAGCAGGAAGCAGAACACACTTCTGACTCCTAACCAAATTCTCCCTTCAAAGCTGAGTCCCTCCTGATATGATTTCAAAATACCTAGCTATTGCTTAAGTTTCACTTTCAGCTTTTGATATAATTTGACCCTGGAAAGGGCCAGTTTAGATTGAGTTGATTCATGAGCAAACAGAGTAGTGAAAGTGAAAAGTGTATTTCAGAGACAAATATGTTTAATTAGAGAACAAGTATGAATACCTATAATAGGAACCTCACTTACTACTTCCAAAAGAAAGTAAAACGTAAGTGTAATTTTTCATGCTCTATTGTTTAGGAAATGAATTATGTATAAATTGTTCCTAAAATAGCATGGCAATTTACTAGCATACTTTCAATAACTTCTGGGAGAGTGTTCTAAGATACAAAGGCCAGGTCTGTATGCAATCATGGAATTTACCATTTCAATGTAGATTGAGTTTTCTGTGGGATATCGTATCAGGCCAGTTTGGAATGACAGTAGTATGATCAATTGTCTTTTTTTATCTGTTGTTTGGCTCTGTAGAAACAAACAAAAGGATAAAACACCACTTAATTGACTTCATACAAATTGTGCTTTAAATATCCTCTCTGGAACTGGTTCATTTTGTTTTATTGTTGTTTTGTTTTGTTTTAATCTCTCTCTGTGTCTCTCTTTCTTTTTGGTAAATGTGAAACATGACGTAGAATGTGAAATTTTTATGAGGTTTCCATTTATGTCAACTCTTTCTTATCTATTCATTATTTATTTGGCAATTAAGAGAATCTGTACTGTCATTCAGTTTATTGTGTCAACAAGCATTTGTTACAAAGCTGCTAATTTTCCTGGGTTCAAAAGAAGTGAAAGCCCTGGCATATTCCCGAGAACCATAATATTTAAGAACTCAAAATGCTTAGTAAATAATATTCTAAGTTATTCAGATTGCTCTGTGTGTGTAGGAGGGTACAGTTTTATTTATTTTTATTTTTTTAGGAGACTACAGTTTTATTATTATAGAAATGCAAGCTCAAAATGGGAGAACGATGGAAGATGCATACATAATAATATATCAGGGCGCTGTGGCTCACGCCTGTAATCCTAGCACTCTGGGAGGCTGAGGCGGGTGGATCGCTCAAGGTCAGGAGTTCGAGACCAGCCTGAGCAAGAGCGAGACCCCGTATCTACTAAAAATAGAAAGAAATTATCTGGACAACTAAAAATATATATAAAAAATTAGCTGGGCATGGTGGCGCATGCCTGTAGTCCCAGCTACTCGGGAGGCTGAGGCAGAAGGATCACTTGAGCCCAGGAGTTTGAGGTTGCTGTGAGCTAGGCTGATGCCAGGGCACTCTGGCCAGGGCAACAGAGCGAGACTCTGTCTCAAAAAAAAAAAAAAAAATCATAATTATACAACAAATTTGACATTGAAATTTCTTGCAACATCACTGTGTTTGAATATCCAGTGGATATTTCTATTAAGTTAGACTCCAGTCTTTATTTAGGTATTACAATGAAGAATGAAGTTTTTCACTCTGCTATTTATAAAAGACCTTTTCAGTTATAGGTTCATCTATAAAAGTCTAAAGTATAAGATCTGATTTATTTTCAAAACTGTAAAATCTTATCCATACTGATTAATTTCATGCACGTAATTTATGTGTTAAATCTTCTAATATCTCTGAAGTTTTAAAAATCTAAATTTTGTGCCCTTCATTCCTCTACAATAACTCAATGTCTTATATTCTGAATGACATAACTGAAGAACATTTGATAAAATAAGTTTTATGTGTTATTTATGAGGAAGACACTTAAGGATTTAAATAAGCCTTTAAAATATTTACATTTTTACTTCTGACTTTTTGTTTTATACTTTTTTAAAAAATGGGCTTTTCTCTTATATTTGATGTAGGTTTCAAACTTTAGATTTATAGTTCAACACCTTGCAACAAATTTTGTAAATATTCGGTGGGGGCTTGGTCCTGATGTATAAACACTTCTTGCTATTGAAGCGCTGAAGAAAAGCAGAACCCCTCATTTATTATGAGGCATCCAGAAGACTAAAGAGATTTTGAACTTTTTTTCCTTTTTCTGGAACATCTTCTTCAACAAGAAAAATGAAATGTCATCACGCTAAGGTGAATCATAATAAATGTTATGGCTTGTCTGACACTGAAAATAAATCCAAGTAAGTTTGGAGAAATATTGGTGGCTGTTTCCCCCGTAGAGGTCTAGATCAGCTTTATAAATTAAACAGTATGCGTTGACAGCTCAGGGCAGTAAGTAAACTATTCAGTAGATAATCTCCATAGAAACCAAAAAGTTTAACCATCTCAATCTGAAATAGCACTTTTTGACTCAGCTGTTGGATGTAATAATGGCAAATCATACTTTTCTTCAAATTAATGATTAGTAACAGAATTGTCTTTTAATCAAAAAATTGATATAAAATAACTTAGAAGTAACACATAGTTATTAATGGTTGTGGTGGTGACCTCAATATAAATATTTTCCCCTGAAATTGTCAAATAATCTTTATTGACTTTTGGAGAGTGCTGTTTGTTTGCCGGACATTTTCTAAGCATTATACACACACACACACACACACACACACACACACACACACATATATATGTATACACACACACACACACATATGTATATACATCTCAACTCATTAAATCCTTTACCAATAAAAGGAAATTCTGCTATTATCCCCATTTTACAGATGAGGAAACTGAGACACAGTGAGTCAATTACCTAATATAATTGGTGAAGTCTGGATTCTGTGGTCTGTCATATTCACCATTTAAAGCATGGAGCTTCCCTATAACACAAGTCTACATGAACATTTGTATCAATTAATTTGAAGACAAGGAGACAATATTATTTTGAATGATAACACCTTAATCAAATTTAATAATCCATCGACCTTTGTTGATGTAATTTGACAAATGTTAAAAGGCATCTTCTCCAAGATTTCCTTGCTCTAGAGTCTGCAACTGCCTGAAATATACATCATTTCCCCTCCTTTGGTGATAAAGACACTGTTGAATGTAACAGGAAATCTTGTAAATTGTGAAGGCCGACAAGCATAGATTAGTTTCTTGTTTGAATACTTGGTAGGTGTACTTGTACTTGGTTGAATAGCGTCCCCCTCCCAAATTCCTATCTACCTGGAACCTGTGAATATGACCTTACTTGGAAATAGGGTCTTTGCAGATATAATCAAGTTAAGATGAGGCCATACTAGATTAGGATGTGTCCTTATAGGAAGAGGAAAATGTGGACATGGAGACACTGACACACAAGGGAGAAGGCCATTGACGACCATGTAAAGAGAAGGAAGCGATAGACGCAGTTATGAGACAAGTAACACTAACATTGCCAGCAGCTACTGGAAGAGGCAAGGAAGGATCCTTTCCTAGAGCCTATGGAGGGAGCATAGCCCTCCTGACACCTTGATTTCAGACCTCTAGCCTCTGGAAACGTGAGAGAATAAATTTCTGTTGTTTAAGCCGTACAGTCTGCTGTACTTTGTTATGGGAGCCTGAAGTACCTAAGACAGTTAGTAATGAGCATCTGTTGCCACCAGAGGAATACAAGAATCTAAGGAACAAGTACACTATTCAAGTGATACTGCCTGGGGCTACTAAGATGTTCTAAATGGAACTAGAAGTTGGAAGAGCACTGGACTAGAAGAAGCCAAATCAAAAGTATAGGAAAGAAAAGAGTAAATCCTCAAGGAAGCACTAAATAGACACTATCCTCAAGCCTTTGGAGACTCATAGTCCTAACCAGGGCTTGTCTCACCAAAAAATGGAAGTCTGCAGAGAATTAGTGAGTTCATTTTACCTCTCCTCTTCTCCTTACTAGAACCATTCTTCAAGGTTACACTAGCATGCTGATATTGTTTACTGAATTAATCAGGGACAGTGATAATATCTTATTCATTTTTGTACCTGTTGTACCAAGCACAGTGACAGGCTGAGGCTAGGACTAAGTTTGCATGTGCAAATCATTCCCTCTCTGCTTCTTTTGCCTTTAACATTGGTTTCTCATTGGATAAAGCTTAATATGTATTTAGATAGAGCATAATTGAGATGTTTCTCTCAAAATCAGCCTTAGAACTATTTAAGGTTTGGGCGTCAGCTATGAATACTATGCTACTGAAATCCAGGAGCTTTTGCTAGTGTTTTACCTTTGCTGGGTGGGCAAAGGTACTGCTGTAAATTTTGTAATATTTTCTCTCTTTTTCTTTCCTTCTCCCTTCACTTGCCATGGGTGCCACTTTTTGTCCAGAGTTATGCTCTTAGTATTAAATATCTACTTATTAAATAGTTGATTAGCATCAAAAACATGTTAGGCATTGTTTTAAATCCTAGCAATTCAGCAATGAACAAGATGGGCTCTGTTCTCAAGGTATTACCACCTGGTAGGCCAGACTGACACGTAAAAAGGCAATTGTAATTTGGCGTAATAGTGCTTGAATGGCTTGGAATGGGGGCAGGAGAAACTTCCATCATGGAGGAGCTGGGTTTTAAATACAAGTGAACTCTCTCTGTCTGTTTCTCTCTCTAACTAAAATAGGGAAGCATATTAAAGACTATTTGTAAGGAAATACAAATGATTATTAAGCACACTGTCTTATTTCTTCCAGATATACTACAATTTCGATAAATATGAGCCTATAATTATAAAATTTCAGTGCTCATAGCTGGTCACAGAAGATGCAGTGTTTAGAGAAATGAATCTTTTTAAAGTGCTTCTAATAACTTGAAATCATTAACCACTGATTTGCCTTTTGTTTAGCCAATCCTTTGTGCCTTTGTCCATCTCGTAGTTTGGAACTCATTTTTTCCTCTTTGGATTTAGTGAGAAGTCATTTTGGTAGACCCTAGCAAATGCTCATTAGATATCACTTTCTGTTAGATCCAGCATAAGTTATTGGAAATACATCAGTCCACAAGACAGACTAGTTCCCTGTCCTCCCTGCAGCTTGCTGTCGTGGGAAAAGAAGGAATGGTCTTTTTCAGAGAGTTTCTTAGGTCTTCATTTAAATTGCTCCCAAGCTCTGCTAGAGGAGGTATAGCCAGAGCTGTCAGATTTAAGGTTATTCTATACACCATCAACAATGGTTGAAGAGGGAAGTATTCTTATTGTTTTTGTCTATTTAGATTAAGCAAGCACTTGGCCTGAAATACCTTCAGTCACACCACCAATAGACTTTAAACCAAGAAGTAGAAGTGGTCTAGTGTGTAAATATTTAAATCTTTGTAACTGCAAAAAAAAAAAAGACCCCCAATTAAATGCTCAAAAGCATTTAATTACTTTCCTTTGAGACTTTAACTTTAACCCTGTTTATTACTCTTAAACTACTCCAGAGGGCAATATTTTTTATTGGTGACAGATTGCCCAAACTGTTGCCAGTGACCTAATCTCCCTCAGCAGACATGACTGCACTTTGCTGAGAGGTGTTCTCTTGAATGAGAAGGTGTGAGTCTATATTAAAGCAAGCGTTCTGCTTTTTGTTACTCCAAATATGGATTGTGGATTCATAATGCAGAACCATTATATAGACATTGAATTTTTACTTGAAATCCAGACATTGGATGTGGCCAAGTCCACATTCACATGGCTTAACTCTCTCAATCAGTTCCTCCTTACGTTTTGCTGGTGCAACTTTGGTATTTGCTGTTTGAAGTTATTCATGACATATGATTTGCAGCCTAGGAGGAAACCTAGCCTAGATACGTAGTTTCAAAAGCAAGCATCAGAAAGAAAAAAGCCCTATTTTTAACTTTCCTAATCACCTTTAGATACATCACTGACCTTTGCACCTCAGTTTTCATGTGTATTGAACAGTACTATTCATAGCTTTGCCTATGTATGGAGTTCGGATGAGCGCCAGCTCATATGAGATAAGGGTTAATTATTGCTGTCAAAGGTAGTGGAAGGATCCAGTGGCTTGATAATCACATTTTATTATCTCTACCTTCCAGCACTTCATGAAGTACTGTTCATTGATTTAAATTGCTTGAGTCAGAATAAAATTAGTTTAATGTGTTGCATCAGTAGAGAAGCATGTAATGACAGATTTGGATGAAAAATAATATTGAAGACTCTCTCAGATCTTTTCTGCCTTATCTCCTTGTATATAATATATGTAATCATGTATATGTGTATAAATATATAATCTCTTAATTATTATCATTTCAAAAGATTATTTAGCACTTGCTATCAATGAGTTCTTGCAGAGACCTGGCACAAGAATGTATTAATATATACAGATAACACAGGTGATTTGACAAAACATTTTTGAAGCAAAAAGAATGTCCAATTCTGGCACATAAATCTCAGTTAAGCTTCCCCCACCCCTTTATTGGCTAAGAATTATAAGGGTGGGGGAAAATGAGAAAAAAAGAAACATAGAAATCTTCTGTATGCATCATTCTAATTTTAAGTCCTAAACATCATGATGTTTCAATGTTATGCTTGGTAGGAAAATAATTGGCCTCAAATTATGTATACTTAAATAACTTCATAGTGGCTGGAGAGCTTGTATAGGCAGGTATGGCCTACAATACTATGAAACTAGATTGGCAATGCTTAGTAATCAAAGAATATATGAAGGCGAATTCATTTCTTTATAAACGAGAGGCTGATAAGTTATGATTCTTATAGTACCTAGATCAGACTCAATAATATGTTTGAAAAAGATTACATTTTGTGTATATGATATAATTCTGAGCACTATGAGTTTTACTCACATCTGTCAGTGCTTTGCTGATATATACACTTTGGTGGAAGTTCAACTACAACAGGCCAGTGGGTAAGATAAATTTCACATGACATCCAAAGCATGGACAGTTAGAACTCTCTCTTCCCCTCCACTTCTTCCTACAGACACATACTCCCTCTCTCCCTCATACAACTATTATATATTTGACATTGTCACAATAATAGGTTAAGAAAGATTCTTTGCTGCTTTTTAGGAAAAATGCAAAAACATTTTAACACAATTATACAGATAGCAATTCGTATATTTAAGTGCCTTCTTATTTAAGGATCTGCTAATATTATTGACTATGTTTTGGATTTTTTGAATCTATAACATGATCTGTTAAAGGTTTGTGTGTAATTTTTCAATAATGAAAGATAACTAATATACTGCCCCCTGAATTGAAATACTCCTATAGTGTACAGGAAAATATAATCAAACCCAGGCTCTCACTCTAATTATCTAAACTGAGAATTTGTTTACTTTACTTTGGGTACAGATGCGATCCATCACAGTAGCCCATAAATAAGGTGTCAGGCTGTTAGGCTGATCAATGAATATAAATTATTGAGAAATAATGTAATTCTAAGGTCACCAAGGAATTGAGCTCAGTGTTATTTAAAAGGAAGACTTTTCTGTTTTAAAAAAATATGTGTGCATATTTAAGAATGAGTGGTTCTATTGTAAATGGAATTTCTGGCCTTCAAAGGCAGATTTGTGTTTGCTCATAAGAATAAATGATAATTCTTAGACTTTTTTTTCATCATTGCCTTCGTTAGGGACAATTCTTTTGGAGTTCTTACATAATCTCCTGTGGTAGTTAAATATATGTCCATGAATCATTTGTTGCTCCTTCCTTTAAAAGGTGTAGAGTAATTCCGCTCCCCTTGAATGTGGGCTATTTATTACATTCAGCGACTCGCTTTTGACAAATAGAGTATGGTGGAGGTGACTGTGTGTGACTTCCAGGGCGAGCCCTAAAAGACACTGTCACCTCTGCCTTACTCCCTCTTGCATTGTCTGATCTGGGGGAAGCCCAGCTGCCATGTTGTGAGGACACTCAAGCAGTCTGTGAAGAGGTCCACGTGGAGGGGAACAGAGGTCTCCCTAACAACTAGCGCAACTCATCAGACACATGAGGGAACCTCGTTGTAAGTGTGTCCTTCAGCCCCAGTCAACCTTCAGATGACTATAGACTTGGGGGCTATGTTGATTGTTACCTCTTAAGAGACCCAATCCAGCACCAGCTAGTTAAGCTGCTCCTGAATATCTGACCCACAGAAACTAGGTAAGAAGTGTTTATTATGGTTTTAAATCTCTAAGTTTTGGAGGAATTTGTTAATTCAGCAAGAGATAACAAATAAAGACTCATTTATTTATCTATTTATTTATGCACATACAAGACTGGATAAGTGAGGGAAATTTTTCATCTTTACCAGTAGTGGCCTTTGGGCATTCGTAACTGAAGAGAATGACTCTAACGGTGGGAGGCCAGCAGAAAAGATATTTTAGGATAGAAGGGTCTTTAAATGACAATAGGTAACTTGCTGCCAAATTCATTGTGTATAACTTGGCCTTCTTGCTTTGTGCATTGCTGTAATGCTTCTAGTATTGAGACAGCCATCCGTTAAGGCCTATATACTTTTCAAAAGCCTATCAACATACTTCAAAATTTAAAACGAACAACAAAGATTCCAAAAAATTATAAGCAAAAGAAAAAGAACTGGAAAATAAAAAAATTTTACATCGTGCCAAACTTACCCAAAAAGAAAAGAAAATTACAAAATAGACATTAGTGGTTAATATCATGTTTATAGAACCTCACTAGTCAACTGCAACTCAGATAAACTCTTCCAATTATATACAAATTATACTTAACGTAGGATGTGTGTGTAAAGTAAGAGCTCTTGGGGTCTGCAACAGTCCTAAATGCCTCTGAATTTATTCCATCTGTATCGAATAAATTCTGTTTATCTATATTTCTATCTGTGGATGCCCCTGGAATGAAAAATGAATCACATATTTCTCATACAAAATGAGAGAATTTACTCTTTTCTCTTGGTAGCTGCTAACAGGGATACCCTTTTGGAAAGTGAGACTCAGAATTTTATGAGTGGTAATTATTTAAATGGTGTATCTAAGTAATCTTTTGAGAGAAGTGTTGAAGGGAAAAAATGGAATTCTAATACAGCTTAGTAGTTTTTTTCTTTCTTTCCTTCTTCCCACCTTTCTCCCTCCCTTCCTACTTTCCTTCCTTCTTTCCTCCCTCTTTCTTTTTCTAAGTCATTAGAGACAGCATTTTCTGAAACATTTGTGGAGACACACAGCAAGATAAAGTAAAGAAAGCTTGGTAGAAAACTTTTAGCAGCTAGGGAAGAAAGTTGGAAGTCTGAACTGGCATATATTTTAATGTTTTATTTATTTCATGGCCTGAGATAAATTTTTTTATGTTTGATAATTTTTCTAATCTACATAGTGAAAAAATAATAGGCCAGATTTTTATAGAGTATTGAAAATGCATTTTTATAAGTCCCTTTGAAAATAAGTGTCACATAGATGCAAAGTATCTTGCTAAGAATATCACAGGAGGAATTGATATCTTTGAGCCACAGGGCCTCCTGTGAAGGAATTGATGCCATCTAAGTATCTGTTTGGCTTGTTCTTGACAAAAGAGCCCTGTAGTGCTCAGTGTTCTTTATATTCTGATCATAGAGACGTATCCAATTTTACATGATTTCTTTTTTCTGCTCTTCCACTATTGAAATAGAAGTTTGATGTAAAATTTGATCAGTGGAAGAACAGCAGTGGATGGATTTAGCTTTGGGGGAAATATACAAACAAATATACCTGATATGGTTTGGATGCTTGTCGCCTCCAAATCTCATGTCGAAATATGAGCCCTAGTGTTGAATGCAGGATCTGGTGGGAAGTGTTTGGATCCTGGGGGCAGATCCCTCAGGAATGGCTTGATGCCCTCCCTGCTTTAACAAGTGAGTTCTCACTTTATTAGTGCACAGGAGAGCTGGATGTTTAAAAGAGCCTGGTACCCCCTCCTGTCTCTTGCTCCTCGTCTTGCCATGTGCCACGCCTGCTCCCCCTTCACCTCCCGCCTTGAGTGGAAGCTTTCTAAAGTGCTCACCATAAGCAGATGCTGGCACGATGCTTCCTGTACAGTCTGTAAAACTGTGAGCCAAATAGACCTCTTTTCTTTGTAAATCACTAGCCTCAGGTGCTCCTTTACGGCAATATAAAATGGACTAACACGATACCTTACTCATCCAAGTAGTATTTGGGAACACCAGAAACACCTGTGGAAAAATCATATTGCTGTTCAAAGAGAAAGGGTGTGCTACCAAGAGCCTTTCTGTAAGGAATTTGCTGGTAGTTGTTCTCTGAGGAGGAACGACAGTTTCACTTTAGGCTAACCACTGAATTCCAGTCTTCATAACAGGCTGTGCAAATCTGTGGTATAGTCTTTGGTGTATAAAAAGTTTTCAGGTAAATGGGCAGCTCTAAGGCCATCTATAATGCCAATAATTATAAGATTACCTGTTAGGACCAGATTTCTTAGGCTCGTTTCCTGCTCTAAGTTTTCTTTTTTCCTAGCAATCCATGTAGTTAAGGGTATCAACTGATACTATGTTCATGTGAAGGAATTTGAATTGTTGATATTTCCTTCAACCCATAGGAAAAGAAGAATGTAGAAAAAATATTTTGAGGCAAATATCACCAGTATTTTTTTCTAATTAGATATAATTAGAATAGGTGATAAAAAAATATAATTGAATAAAATAAATTAATGAGCTATAGGAAACATTGGTTTTGGTCTAATTTTAGTTTTCAAGACCACAATTTCTGCCCTTGCTATGAATTAGTTATAAACTTAATTATATGTCATTTTTGGTAAAATTAGTTGCATTTTGTAGAGAAATGAGGGGAAAGGGGAATCAATATGTGGTAGGCAGAATTCTAAGATGGTACCAGAGACTCATGGCCCCTGGTGTACACACACCTTTTCTCAGTTATTCCAAAATTAATCTATATACTACTATGAGGGGATTTTGAGGACATAATTTAGGTTGCAAATAAGTTCACCTTGAGATAAGAGTATCCAAGTGGAACTGACCTCGCCACGTAATTCCTTTAAATAAGGATTTGGAGTTCAAAGACTGGAGAAGTCAGAGATTTGAAGCATGAAGCCAAAGCATTTCTGGTTTGAAGATGGAGGAGGCTATATGGCAAAGAATGCCTCTAGCAGTTTAGAGCAGCCCCTGGGTGGCAGCCATTGAAGAAACAGGGACCTCAGTCCTACAATGGCAAGGAACTTAATTTTCTGTCAACAAAAATGAACAAGGAAGTGTATTTTCCCCTGAAGCCTTCATACGAGAACAGCCTGGCTGGCATCTTTTTTCCAGCCCTGTGGTATCCTAAGCAGAGAACTCAGTCACACCATATTAAACTTCTGACCTACAGAATTATGAGCTAATAAATGGATGTTGTCTTAAACTGCTAAGTTTGTGGTAACCTTTTATGCAGCAATGGAAAACTAATAAGTCATAAAATTAGTGTCATATTAATATTTGTATTTAATTTCAGTTTATGGCTGCAGCAAGAAAGAATGATGAACTAATTTTTGAGACACTAGCATAGAATCATATTTATCAAGATATATATTAGTTCATGCTTCGAGCTTCACCAGCCAATGAGAACAATGTATATGGCATTTTGAGTAATATACTAATCTCTCTGCTCTGAAATGCTGCTTAATTAGTGTAAGGAAATCCAGTATCTTCTAGGTGGTTCTCTTTCCAAATGTTTCTGAGATGTCCCAGGATTGTGTACATGTATCGCTGGGGTTGGGTGGTTGGTATGGTGGCTTTTCCTCTCAGAGTCTCAGGTCACCTTTCTGAAATGCCACAGTCCTCCATTCCACTGCCACCTTTGCGTTGCTGATCTTGGACCCTGTGCACCAATTGTTAATTTCTTGTAGGCATCAGACTTTCACATTGCCTTTGGGCCACTGGAGAGTCTGTTGTTTATTCAGTGACTGTGCTCAGACCACACAGGTAGTGCTCTCTGGCCATGGGCATCTACACACACTCACTTCCTAGAACTCTCACAATGTGCCATTGGATATCTGCAACTTGACTTTCTGTCTCTGGCCTCTAAGAAACTGTCTATCCCTTTATGTACAAATCTTTTTGTTTTTGTTTCGGATGGGAGGGTCAGGAGAAAGGGGGGTGATGAATAGTAGAGCTTCATGAACCTCTAGGGATGAATTCTGGCCATTTTCGGCACAACCTGCGGCTTTGTCAGAGGGACAGGTTCTCCAAGAGGGTGAGGCGGGTGGAATAGGGCAAGGTCAGCCCTAAACCATTCCTACAGCCAATCAGGCTCAGCTGCTGAGTCTAGCTTTTGCTCTTACTCATGGGGATTTCTTCCTCAGAGGCCTTGTTTTACTTTCTGAAATACGTTGAGACATGTTAGTGTGGGTCTAGATTCAATTATGGAGGCATGCTAGTCCTTGCCCATAAGCTCTGGGCCTCAATCGAACCAAAGAGGTGATTTGGCACTTATTTAAGAGTCCCAAAATACTTTCTGATAGGAATTTTTTCTCTAAAAACGTAGAAAAGGGAGGTGAAAGAAACAGTGGAGGGTTGGAGTTGCCTAAACCATACAGGCAGCCAGCCTGGTGGGATTGAGGGGCAATCCACTGGAACACCCATAACTCATATTTAAATAGCACCTCTCATCTTTATCTGTGGAAAAGTAGCTAAAAATTTAGCCTACATCTGGTTCCCAAATGTGATGTGAGAGACTTTAGAAACTCAGATATATTTGTGAATTGCAAATCTACATGCATTTACTAATGATTCCTATCAGACTACTGTTCTTAGCTTCTAAATTTAGACTTCTACATAATCAATCATGGACAGATCAACACTTTGTTAAATGTTCCTTTATGTCATGACCGTTAGTCATTAACCAGAAATGAACCCTTTTTTTGGTTTTGTTTTCTGAGAAAAGGGAATTTAGGAATAAAATATACATTGCATGGATATAATTGCCTGAGCTGTGCATGTGCTGTGTCTCTAAATAAAAGTAACCTTCATGGCTTTGAACCTTGTGGTAAACTTTTTCTACAGATGAATTATCTATTAAGTTAGGGAGAAAAGAGACTTAACAATTAAAGAATAAAATTTACCACGTACACTTCTGATGTGGTTTTGTGGGAAAAATAAATATCATAGGAAACAGGGATAGAAATGAATTATGGTAGAAAGTAAATACAAAAACCTCAAGTTGATTCTGCAACTATGAAAATGTCTCTGGTTTGAGAGACACAGAGCTATCTGTTTAATGTGTCCAGTTTTTTTTTAAAGGGTATATTTTATTGAGATATACTTGGTACATCATTTTGGTCAATTAAACGTAAAATTACACATGGGACCATTAAAGGCAACTAAGAGACTTAGGACTCTATTTAATTGTTTGACTCTTTCCCTGAAAGATTATTTTGTGAAAGGACAGATTTTGTAACTTAAAACTACATCATTCTCTGAAAATACAGAAAATATTTAAGCAAACAATTCTTTGGCACAGCTAAAGTAGAACAATCACCTCTATTTTTAATAATTCACCTGGTTTGAAAGGTTTAAAAACTGTGTATTAAATACCTAGTGACATTGTTATTTTTCTTTTGTTATTATTGGAAACAATCTTGTGAGGAATTTTTCTTGGCTCTTTTTGAGTTTTTCTTCTTCTCTTAAAATGTATGTCATAATTGACACACACACACACACACACACATTATCAGTTTGGACTGACTACACACTATATAACCAACTAGCTTGTGCTGATCTCATCATCTCACACATACTGCTTTATCTTACTTATAACTCAACATACTGGCCCACGAAGCTGGGGTCTTGTTTTCTCTCTCTCTCTCTCTCTCTCTTTCTCTCTCTCTCTCTCTCTCTCTCTCTCTCTCTCTCTCTCACACACACATACACACACACACGATAGAATCAACGAAAGGCTGCATAGGAGTCAAGAGAAATGGTGATGAGGTTTAGAGCTGTCATTTAAACTTCAACTTCTGTATCCACCATTATCCCAGATAGTCCTAACACTTTAAAAAAAAAACAAAAGCAGTATGTCTAATTTCTGCTTCAGGGTTGTTCAGTTGGATAAAAATACATCATCCAATCTTGCAGTTTTACTAAAAGTATAAGAGAAAAAAATGAGCTTTTTTTCTATCACTCATGAATCCAAGAATATTGGTAAGTTAGTTCTGAGAAAAATTTTTTCTGTCATAAGTTCCTGAGTCTGGGCAATGGAAAAATAATCCTATAAGTCCTGTAACTACTGTCTTAAGCAATTACCACATCTACCTGTCTTTTAAAAACCCTTATACCTGATCTCTAAATCATTGTGACATGTAGTAGAATTTATTTTGTGTGACTTCTTGGTGCCGAGGATTCTATTCTTGTTTTATGTGATGTTGGCATTGCATTACTGAATTAGACCGGAAATGCACGATCTATTGCTGTAATCAGTGTCTTGCCATTAATCACTTCCCTTGTCCCTTTGCCCCAACATCACTCCTTCTTGGCAGTACCTTGGGGGTTATTTCAACTGTCCACATTCATTGGTGGATCTTACAACCAAAAAGCTTGGTGCTGTGTGAGTCAGGGTCCAGAGAGAAAATACAAGCCAATCTAAATATTTAAAACAAGGGAATTTAATGTGAGAATTGATTAGCAAGAACTGAATAACCCACCTGAAACTGTGAATGAACTCAGAGATAAACAAAAGCAGAAACTTTGCTTTGCCCCTGGCAGGAGGGAAAAGGCAAGAGGACTGTTGACAGAGCAAAGGAATGTCTTGGAATACATATGAGACCAAATAGAGTCTGGGTAGGCACAAAACCATTAAAATCTTGAGTAATGGCAACTGGAACTTCAACCCTTCTGTCATTCTGTAGTCAGTCTACTCTCATTTTTCAGAATGGCTATTGCAAATACTTCCCAGACATCTAAGCTCCCGACTCCAGCGCATGGCCCCCCATACACTCAACTTTGCACTCCCAGTGCAAACTCATCCGTCCTTTCTGTTACCATGGAAGGAGTGTCTCTCTCTTCCCAGTGTAGTCACCCTCCTGGGCTTTTGTTTCCATTTCCTTTACTTTCATCAGGGAATTTAGATCATCAATTTTACACACTCTTCTGCACCTTCAAGCCTTTCCATTAGTCATTGCCATCAACAGTTTAACATGCTCAGGTCTCCCCTATTTTTCCAACCTCCAAAAAAAGGTAAAAAGAAAAAACGTCCACTTCTCCATCCTCCCGCTTGCAGTCAAGACTTTGAAAGCGTTGTTTGCCCTCACTTCCCATTCACTTGTCAACTCACTGGAACCTGCCTTCGGCTCCTTCTTTCTACTGAAACAACACTCTCAAAGTCACAGCCTTTTGTCTTGCTGTAATAGAGAGCACAGTTTTGGACTACTACAAAAAATATATATTTTTCTTTTAATCCCTAATTTCTAGTTATCTCTTAGCTTTCATATTAAGAGCCACAGTTGAAGGATTCAGAATAATACTGTCATTTTCTTCACTGTCTAGAGAGAATGTCTCTTCCAAATTTAGGACTGAGATGTCTTGAGGCTTAATTCAACTCCTTTCCCCCCTCCATCCCCACCCCCACCAATGTGTCACAGAACAGTAGTTCAACAAGTGTGACCTTGGGACCAGCAACATCATCTCCTGGGAGCCATTGGAAATAAAAAGTCTTAGAATCCATTCCAGACCTACTAAATCAGAAACTCTTGGGGATGGAGTCCAGCAATTTGGATTTTAATAAACCCTCCAGGTTATGTTACCGAAAGTTTGGCACTTGTCCCCAAGGCCACATCAGAAGAAAGAGGACAAGTGGTTTGAGAAGGAGGAAAGAGGAGTTTATTAATTTTCTGGCAAATGAGGAAAATGGCAGACTCCTGTCTTAAAGTACCATTTCCTCATCATAAGCAGACGTACAGAGCTTTTAAAGGGAAGGTTTTCAGTTCTAGGACAACTGTCCAACTACAGTTGACGATTCTAATTGTCCCATCTCCTGAGAAGATAGCCCCATGACCACTGTCCAGTATGTCCAGAACAGTTCCATTGAGCCATCTCCTATAGCGCAAAGAACAAAGGACAGTCCCCTGCCACTCCTGACCACTGGCCTAAGGCAGGGATGCAGGTTTTGGTTCCTGCGCAGGTGTTTTTAAAGAGATAGAAAACATTTTTACCATTTTTTTTCCAGGCCATTCCCTCTGTTACATATTCCCCACTGCCAATTTTACCCTTCCATATCTATGGGAGGAAGGGCAACTACTCTGTTACAGTGATCTGATACATGCTAATGTTTGATAACTACTGAGAATGGGAAAACTCTTTTCAGGGAGGAAGAGAAAGTGTAAAATACAAAAGAAAAAAGGTAGGTGTTTTTAGGTTTCAAGGTCTTTCATTCTGTTCCATTCCCCCTGGTCGGGTGGGAATGGGGAACAGCAAGGTCTGACACGTATACAGAAACCTCCAAAGAGTTATGAAAGATCCTCAGAACATTGCAAGGGAGGATAACTGGATTAGTTCGGTGCGTCTCCAGGCAAAATCTGGAGGAGATTAATGCATCACAACTAACTGTAGTTCTGCAGAGGCTGTAGCCACAAGCACGTTGCTGCCAGTGCCTAAATCCCAAACCCATCTTGGAGAGCTGAGAGCAGAGCTGGAATGATAGACCAGGTGAGCACTGAGGACAAGAAGAGCAAGCCCCTGAGGGCACATGCCTTGGTGACTGGAAGAAGTTTTTATGGCTGGTTCTGAGCAGTGGTAGACATTTCTGCTTGACCAGAAGTCCATATACAAGAAGATGGCAGTGACCAGTCCTAGTGCAGAATAAAGTGGGTCCTCACTGAAGAGACAAGAGTGCATGTAACAGAGGGAATGGCCTAAAAAAACAAAACAAAACAAAAAAAAATGGCAAAAGAATGTTTTCTGTCCATGTAAAACTTCCTCCACTCTTTTAGGGAGCCAAAGCCTGCATCCCTACCTCAGGCAGGTGGTCAGGAGGTCAGGAGGTCAGGAGGTCAGGAGGGGCCTGGCAAATGTCTTTTTGTTCTTTGTGTTACAGGAGATAGCTCAAACATCCCAGGTCCTGGCACTGGCCTCCCAGGTGAGTGGAAGTCACAGGCTTTGTCTTTGGCAGAGATGGGATGATTAGAATAGTTAACTACAATAGCCTAGAACTGAGGGCACTCCCTTTAAAAGCACTGTATTTCTGCTCCTGTTCAGGAAATTTGGGTTTTGAGATGAGAATGTCTACCATTTTTTTCTCCTTTGCTGCAAAGTAATAAACTTTTCTTTTCTTCTCCTCAAACCACTTGTTCTCATTCTTCTGACGTGGCCTCAAGGACCAATGCTGACCTTTGGGTAATATACGTGATGATATATCCAAGACTTTGCACTAGAGTAACTCTGTGAGCTTTTGTAAACTCTCATATCCTATGGGTGTGGGGGCATAAAGGCAAGGAGGAAAGTAATTTGAAAGACTAAAGAATTTATGTGTAAAAAGTAAGGAAAAATTTTAAACTCAAAGAGCTTGTGTTATCACTAATTGGAAAGTCTAAGTTTTCCCACTTCTCACTAGGGTGAGGGTTTGTGAAGTTTGGGTAACTGATGAAAAAATGAAAGCAGTCACTTTTTCTTTGTATCCTGAGGATGCTTGATTATGACCTTTCTTAAGGTCTGCTCATGCTCTTCACCACTTCCTCTTCCGTGAATGCTTCCTTCCCTTAACCTCAGTAGCACCAGCCTTTCACTGTTTGCCTCCTAGCTCTGGGATAGCTCCTTCTCCATTTGCATAACAGGCTAGTCTTCTTCATTCATTCCTAAAATGTTGATAGTATATAAAATATTATGTCCCCATTTTTTTCTCTTTATGCCTCACAATCTTTAACTGTGTTTTTGTCCTTGTAAGTGTTAAGATGGCTCCAGTATCCATAGCATCCAGCCTACAGTTCAGGAAAGAAGGAAAAAGGAAAGGTGAAAGACAAAAGAACCCTACTTGTGAAGCTTTGCCTTTTTATTTAGGAAGATAAGCCTGTATCTGATCTCTGCCTATATCTGATTAGTCAAAATTGTGTCCCATGATCATGTCTAGCTACAAGAGAGTCTTCGAAGGTAAGTATTATGGTTTGGTTCATTTATGTTAAGAAAAAGGTGGGAAGGGGGAGAAAGTATTTTTTTTTGGGGGGGGGAAGTATTTTGTGTAGGAAATTATTAGTGTCTGCCTAGATCCCTTATAATCAGATTTTTATTAAGAAATCATAGTAATTTGAACCCAAATGAGAATTTATTTTTACTCTTTAGATAAAAAATCTTTCAATAGCTTCACCAATGTCACTCAGGATAAATCTGAGTTTCTTGGCATAAAATGTGAATCTCTTCATGATCTGGCCCTTGTTTTGCACTCCTTTCTTATCTCAATACTCTCCTCCCAACGTGCTTTAATCCATTTGAACTGCTCAAAGTGTTACTTGTATCCTGGCCTATATTGTTTTCTCTGTTTAGAACATTCTTTCCTGCATTTTCCTCTGGATAACTCTTATTCATAAAGTTTCCAATTAAATGGTAGAAAGCCTTCTCTGTCATCTGAGGCTGAGTCAGGAGCCCTCTTATGTTCTCTCTTACTCATAATAAGCAGAGTTATACTCTATTGCAATCTCCTGTTTATTTGTCTGTCTTCTCCCACAAGACTTGATAGAAGGTATTATATCTCATTTATTGTTATATATGGAGCCTGGCACCTAATATATGCTCAATACATATTTGTTGATTGAACAAATAAATGAAGTAGAATTGAAGTTTGGATTTGAGTCAGTCTATTATTAACAATTCAAATATATGCTCATACCTATTGGTGCTTAAACTAGAATTTACATTCGATCTCTATTTTACTGCTAGAGAAGACTAGTGAAACTATCTGGAGCCTGTCTGGAGAGAGAGGACCATCAGTGCGTAATTTTGATTCTAGTTTGAAGTGCTGCCACTTTTAGTCATCTTTTAACTTTCATTGTTGTTTAGTAGAGCTTTCATAATTCTGATCTCTTACTGTGCAAAATCATTAAACTAATCTTCATGACCCTGTAATAAAATTAAATAGATAAAACTGGTTGTTAAGATGTAATGAGTTTTGGGATACTTTAATGCCAGTTTAGATTGTCAAATAATCATTCTTTTCAATGAAGTTTTAAATGGTTTTAATTGTTAATAGGGGCAAAATATGAATCAAACAGAGATTTTGTTCCGTGTATAAAGACTATGATACCAAACTTCCTTATAGTTTTCATATTACATATAAACTCATGCATGACAAATTCATGAACATATGTGTTCACATATAAATAAACATATTAATGTGCTAAAGTACAAAATTGCACATGAGTTCAGCCATTCACCCAAATAGCTGTAGAAATCTTGTCAAAGACATTGTTCACTATATCAGTTAATACTCCTTTTATAAAGTTTCATGTTAATTATTTTTTTAATATTTAGTGCTAGGGCCAATTGACAATGCAAAGCTATGGAATCAACCTAAATACCCATCAATTGACAAGTGGATAAAGAAAATGTGGTCTATTTATATCATAGAGTTCTTAGCAATAAGAAAGAATGAAATAATGTCTTTTGCAGCGACCTGGATGGAACTGGAGGCCATTGTCCTAAGTGAAATAACTCAGGAACAAAAAAAATAAATGCCACATATTTTCAATTCTAAGTGGGAGCTAAACTATGGCTACACAAGGGCACACAGAGTGGTATAATGGACATTGGAGACTCAGAAGGAGCAGGTGGAGGGCATGGGAGATGAAAGATTGACTGTGGGGCATAATGCATACTGCTCAGGTGATGGGTACACCAAAAACCCAGACTCTACCACTATACAATATATATTAATACATGTAATAGCATTCAATTTGTACTAAGTTTATTAAAATTAAAAAATGAAAACAATTTAGTGCTAGGGCAAATTTTTATTTTCCTGACAAGTTGGGGCACTCCCATCTCCCCCCACCCCCCATACTTACTCTTTTTAAGAACAATGTGCGTTATATACCTGACTTCTCTTTAGTGGCTACAATGATCAGGGCCAAACTGGAAATTCTATTATTGTGTTTACATTGGCCCTTATACTCTTTTGTCTTCTAATTTTACATGGTCTTGAAGTTTTCCTCAAGCTTACATAAGCTTTAATACTTTTCCCATATTTCTATTTTTATCATAATTTTATTATATATGGTTTTGTTGTAATTTTCCTTAAATTTTCTAGGGAATGAGTCATGGTAACAAACAAATAATATACTTTCATGTGTATATTCATCCATGCATGAGTTTGAAAATGCATAAAGGAGAAACTTGTCTATGCTTGTGTTGATAATGTTTTATAGAATCGTTCTAAATGCAGCATTTAGTCTAATCAGTCAGTGCAGCATATTTTCATGTTTTCTAGTCAATATTTTCTTGCCTCTCCTGATTATATCATCGTGCTGACTAATTTGACTAACATTTATACTTGCAGAAGTTTCTGCCATTATTTTGCCATCTTAAATATCAACACAACAAGAGAGAATGGAGAGGTTTAGTGAAAAGCATTGATGCAGTAAAAATTTAGATCTATGAGAACTGATTTCAGATCTATTGTAGCAAGAGAATAGAAATCACATTTATCAAGTACGTTTGAAGAACTCTAACAAATCTTCCCATCACTGTCTCTGATTTTATAAATGAAGAAACCGAAGCTTGGAAAGATCAAAGAACTTGCTCACTGTCACAGAGATAGTAAGAGACACCCTCCAAAAATGTGATGAGATAAAAAAAATTCTCATTTTAGTATTCCTTTTGAGGCTAGAATCATCATTAAAAGAATGGGCTTTGGTCCCAGACACATCTATGAGTCCTGCCACCTAATCTAGCTGTGTGACCCGGAACAATTATTTAATTCTCTGTGCCAGAACTTCTTTATCTGAATTTGATGACAATTTTATTTATCTGAATGGAGTTGTTTTGAGGAATAAATGAGAGAAATATAGGGTTGATAGCATAGAACCTGGCACATAGGCAATGTTTAATAAATGTTAACTCATATAAATGAAAGGGAAGATGAACTATTTTCTTTCATATATAAAACAGTGAATTATGTATTCCTTAAAAGACAATTCCATAGAAAAGAGATATACTCATATGCCTTCATTGTTGACATATAAGCTACTTTTTTTTTCTCTTCAGTGAATCAAGTGTATTCTTTCTTTTTAACTTCCTAAAATATCCGGTGTGATGCATGTGATCAGTCCCATGTTTTATGTGGACTGCCAATAGGTCTCTGTTGTGCTCATGGACATCTGAACCGTTCATACTGTGAGGAAAAACACCTTTAGCCACCTGTTCCCATTCATCGTCTTTGATCATCATCATCATCATCATTGTCATCATCGTCATCATCATCAACAAGAGTTCATTCATCATCTACCATGTAAAAGCTAATGTGGTTGAATATTTGGGGACATTCAATAATTTTTAATTTCTATCTTTAAGAAGATTACTTCCTCTGCAAGGGGAACATATATATA
>NW_012150507.1:1608298-1610388 GCF_000956105.1 Propithecus coquereli
GGAGGCTGAGGCAGGAGGATCGCTTCAGCCCAGGAGTTTGAGGTTGCTGTGAGCTAGGCTGACGCCACGGCACTCACTCTAGCCCGGGCAACAAAGCGAGACTCTGTCTCAAAAAAAAAACAAAAACAAAAACAAAATGCCGGTAGCTACATTTATCCAGCAAGCAAAATGCCCTGCTGGATAGTGGACTTTTGGTTTAAGACAGAAGACTGTAGAATCACAAGCTGAAAAACAAGAATTACAAGGCTGATTTCACCCGCTTAAAAAACTGAGGCCACTGGAAACCTAATGGCATAACTGAATAGAGGACCCCCTTAGGATGAACAGTGTAAACCTACATTGGCCACACGTATCACCACTCTTATCCAGTAGAGGCCAATTAAAAATTATCACAGGATATTTTCATTTTTAGTTTTTGGAAATATAAGTGAATCAGTAAGCAATTGACTGGGTTCATTGACATCTTAATAGAGGAAAAGGACACAGGATTCGAGGATTCTGTCTCATTTTGGAATTGTTCCTACTGTCCATGTTTCCCAATGGTTCCCATTGTTCACTTGGAGCTATTTGGGTCAGAGCATCCTTTATCTTCACCGAGATATCTCCCATGCATTCTGACACAATTCAAAAGTCTTCGGGGAATTTTCCCTTGAAGGTCCCTTTATATCTGGCACGTTTAAGTCAGAACTCATTATGTTTCCACCCAAAGACAATCTCCTTTTCAGTGTGTCCCTTTCTGTGATTGATGTTACTAAATTTTTAAGTCATGGAAGTGTTTCAAAAAAAATACATCAACATCTACTCCTCTAGCCCATCTTTTCAATCTGCCATCAACCCAAAGTCCTACTGTCATTTCTGGGTTTCAATATTTCCAATTTTTCTTTTTTAACTGACCATCTTCTTCCAGGTGATTCAGCCACTACTGTATTTTAAAACTGCCATACAACTAATTTAAGTAAAATTTTTCATATTCAGAAGTTGTAGTGACATAACACTTAAGATTTGCTGAAATTTCAGCAAAATCTAGTTTTCAAAGATCTCTTTAGTTTGACTACCCTGGTCTCATGTTAGTCTCCTTTGGTTCCAACCAGGTCACTTTCTTCCTGAGCCCTGAACATACAATTCCAATTTCTGATTGGAATTTAGATTACATATCCAAAGTAACCCATATGTTCTCTTGGTCTATCCAAAACTTACTTATTCTTTCAAGTCCCTTCAAGCCTTTCAAACCCATTTTTGAGGTCCCTTCATCTAGTCCTTGTCAACGTGTGTATATTTATTTGTCTTTTTTTCTCCTCTGGAACTGGGCTGCTGACAATGCATTTGTCTTCGACAATGCATTCAGTTGGGCATTCTTCCCAACTGAAGCCATCAGGAGAATATGGAACCATGGCTACATTTTTTAAAGTTTACTCCTCGTATCTTTTAGTAATCGCTTCGCTTTTCCGTCCTAGAAACTTGATTCCAAGCTCCCTATGACTTTCAATCTCCCAGACCTGATCTTAAAACCACTTCTTCAACTGTTGAGTTCTCTCAATGTCAATTAAGTTAGAGCACTCACTATTGGGCCTCAATGGTACTTTCCTTTTTGTTTGTGTTTAAAATTAAAAAAAAAAAATTGACAAATACTAATTGTGTATATTTATGGAGTACAATGTGATGTTTTAATATACTTTTACAAATTAATGATTAATGGAATGATTAAATCAAATGAAGTAACATATGTGGTATATATACACAATGGAATACTATTCAGACTTGAAAAAGAGGGAAATTCTGTCATTTGCAGCAACATGGATGAACCTGGAGGACATTATACTAAGTGAAATAATCCAGGCACAGAAAGACAGATACTGCACGATTTCATTTACATGTTGAATCTAAAAAAAGTCAAACTATAGAAATAGAAGGCAGAAAGGTGGTGTCTAGAGGCTGCAGAAAGGGGATGGTGATGAAGAATGGGGAGATGTTCAAGGGGTACAAAGTTTCAGTCAGACAGGAGGAATGAGTTTTCAAGATCTATTGCATAGCTTGGTGACTATAGTTAATAATAATGTACTGAATACTTCAAAATTGCTAAAAGAGTGATT
>NW_012150507.1:1610438-1613214 GCF_000956105.1 Propithecus coquereli
ATATTATGAGTATGGTTCTTGTTGGATAAGGGAGCAGGCAAAAGGGGAATAAGTTGAGCTGAGATTTGAATGAAGTAGAATTGTGGTAAGTGAAAGTGGAGTAGGAGAGGCTCTGGGGAAACGACTGACAATCGTGAGGGGTTAGTTGAGTCAGGTGTGGTGTATGCTGTGTGTGTGGAGGTCTGTGTAGGGTGTGGTAGGGGAAAAGAGATAAGAGATGGATTTGGACATAATTTCAAATGAAGTGATTCTGAAGAATTTTGAAAAGGAATTTACTAAATCAGAACCAAGAAATTTCTGTCCAACATGGGAATTATCTGATGTTAAAAGATACTTCCTAATTAACTTAAGTTTGATCTCTAAGTAGCAAGGATTCTAGGATGAGTTTCAGCTTGATGGGAGTTTTACTCTATCATTCCATTAAAAATAAAATTCAAATTCCACCCTCTTTCACATTTTATATCAAAGAGTTGGAAAGTCAAAGTATATAATGACTAGGGGTGGGAGGATGGATAAGATTTCTGGATTATAGGTGAACATCTTCCCAATTCAGCGTTGTATAAGATCTGAAACATCAATTCTGAAGTAAGAATTAGACAAAAAAAGATCATCTGTGTCCAGGTTTAGCTCTGTAAAGTTGTTTGTATTTTTCTTAGAGGAAACTTTATAGTCCTATATGGTTATTTTGGTTCAATTGTTTATATGCTTTTACCAATTGGCTTAAAACTTTTGCAAAATAAAATACTAGAACATGCCAGAGATTAATTATCTCATCACGCAAGAGCATCTTTAAACTTTTCTTTAAAATGTTATTCCCAACCCCCATAATACTCTAGTTACTATGACACATACAAAAACATAGATGAGTCTGGTTGTCTGCTGATTTGTTTATGGGAACTTGGACTGGGAGAGGAAATACTGTGCAAACACAGCCTGCTTCAGGCCTGTGTGGGTGGGGAAGAAGTAAGTAAACCACGGCTGTGTCCACCAAATATCTCCAATGATAATGGAAATGGGCCTATTATATTTCTCTTCCAAATGGCTGGCTATTGACCATCTTCACAGCAGAGATAAATGGATTCACTCAAAGAATCCTGACTGACTACATGGGTGGCCCCATTTAACTGATAAAGCGTCCCACTCATGAAAATGTTCAGCTTCCAAATTAAACACACATATACCCCCTGCCCCCTACACACCATTTTTCAGAGTAAAAGCCCATGCATGGTTACCAAGTTTAAATTATCTTAGCATGGAGAAATTAACAGCTATTTTCTCTTTTAATTTGTGAATGTGAATATCTAGAACTTCTGGCCTGGCATAACACAAATATTGTGTATGTCTTTGATGTCTCTTCCATAGGTTGCAAATGCAGCTGTCATTTGTATATGCATTCATTAATTTTCTCATCATGTGTATAGTAATACTGCTCTTTCTGACTCTGAACAAATAGCACAACACATTTAAATGAAAATCTTTGCAAGCTCAGAAGTACAAAAATAGCAATGATACATCACACTTTTAAAGAGCATTTCATTAATAGATGGATCAGAACATACTTCTTGTTATACATCATTTAATTGTTATGTATTTAAAATGAGACATATATCTAATATTCTTTTCAAGCTTTCATATACTTCAAATTTATTATGTCAGTTGTTAGTGGCAATGACATCACAAGATGAATTCAAAGCAATGATTGCTTTAACATTTAAAAAGCTTAGAGTGTGCCGATTATTCAGGCTGCTAAGTGAAAGTACAAATGTCAGTTTAGCTATCTATAATCTCATACTGTTTAAAGGTTCATGAATTACACATGCAGTGGATAGAAATGGAGGAACTGAATTTGACTAAAAGACCTTTTTCTCAAAAAATTTGCTGAAACGATTTCTTCTAATGTATTTTAGTGATTAATCAATTTGATTTAAAATGTTACAATTATTTAAGGTCTGTACTTTAAATTTACTGTGAACTCAAAGCGTGTTTATATTTATTGCATCAACTAAGTAAACAGCATATGCTTAATGCTTTTAAAATGTTCTCCAGTAAAATTTAGGTCAGTACTTACTTGTTAGCTATCAGCCCCGAAGATACATTGACATATTTGATTAACAGCATGCTTCTCCTACAGTGCTTTGTATAATTTCTGCAATTTTATGTCACTGGCAAAAAATCAGTATCAGCTGCTATAATATACTTAAAGATGTTTTACTTGCGTTAATTTTCTATATTTTTCAATATTTGTACTTTTTCTAAATTATGTTTATCTTCTTTGAAGAATAAACAATTCTACCATGTACATATTTTTTGGAGCATGAAAATAGAGATACTCAGGATGCATTGATTTCCTACTAACAGTGTGCTGGTAGACATGTTTTCAAATACAGTGAAGACCAATAATGACTGAAAATTAATATTATTTGAAATTCTAACCACTACTTGAGCCTACTAAACACTGCATATTACTATTGCTACATAGCTGTATAAAAGGGGCCACAAAACTGGATTGCCTGGAAAGAAATATTTTACTGCCTTTCTCCAGCAAGCAGTTCTTGGTTTTCATCCAGATTCTTACTGGTAAATGTTAATGGATAAGTGTGAAAATGGACACCAAACACCATGGACAAAATGGACACCATATAACTCAGCGAGAGATATTAGGAGGAGAAATGGTTTGATTATATGTTGTCAACCACAGAATCCCACTTCTCTCTACTGAAGAAGATGTTTCTTGGTTATAAATCATTCCACCCACCTAGAAAAGAAAAGAGAAAAG
>NW_012150507.1:1616489-1636130 GCF_000956105.1 Propithecus coquereli
CAATTTGATGGTGAGTACAAATGGATCCCGTTCTTCTGCTCTTGTGGTGCCCCACTTTGGATAATGGGCTCAAGTTTAATCCAGGAAAGTGTATTTACAAGGTATTATTATTCACTTCACTACCTGCCTTTTATTACCCAACCCCCATTCTGTTTAATTGATCTGGGATAGAGCATTGGTTATTTTTAAAAAGCTTTGCAGGTAAGTCTAAGGTGCATAAAGGGTTAAGACGACTGATATACAACCTTCTTACTCAGTGTGTGGTGCCAGGACGGGTGGCATAAGCATCCTCTGGAGACTGAATCTCCTTCTCCCACCTCCACCCCCACCCCCACACTTTGTGAATCAGAGTTTCTATTTTAAAAAGCTCTTCCATGTGATTTATATGTACATTAAAGATTGAGAAGCACTGTTCTGTGGAATCTATACTAATTTCATCCTAGGGGACCTCTGTGACAAGCCAAGCTTCTAGTTTGGTATTACCTCAAGCAAATTCACTGCATCTGGCTTAGACACTGCCTGGCAAGCTCCTAGGGCTGCTCACACTCTGTATGGGTCTCAGAGAGGCAGGGAAGGTGAGAGAAAAAAAATAAGAAAAACAGGAAGGCACGGCTCCCCCAAACCTGGCAATTATTCCAATTAGCCCTGGATCCCTATATTTTTTTCAAGATCAATTTTATGTACTATGACTCAGCACCTCTGCCTCCTTCCTATCTTCTCTTCTAATAATTTCACCCTTCCCCAAGAAAATCTATTTCTTTGTTGATCATCCAGAGTTTTAAAGCTACTTATCCAAAGCTTCTTATGGGAAGTATTAATGCTAATGGATTTAGTGCTAACCACACAAGTCAAGATGGCAACCACATCCATGAAAGGATATTCCTGTTTCCTGTCTCTTTCATGCTGGGGAAGTAATCAATAGGAAATTTGGAAAGGATGTGAGTGTCAAGGGAAGAGGACGTGATCTCCTAATGTTGACAAGGGCTCTCTGTCTTTCAATAACTAATGCAAAGTTTGCTTTTAAACTTTGAAAATTTGAAATATTACCTCTGTTTGAGGAGATCAATCCTGGTTTACTCCCAAAGTCACCTGGAGCATAATGATCTACAGCTGCATTGTCCAAAATGATAGTCACTAGCCTCATGTGGCTCCTGAGCATTTAGAATGTGGCTAGTCCAAATTTAGATGTGTGGTATGTGTGAAATACACACTGCATTTTGAACACTTAGTATAAAAAATAATGTAAAATGCCTAAGTAATAATTTTATGTTGATTACCTATTGATATCCTAATATTTGGATATATTGGACTAAATAAAAATATGATTAATATTAATTTCAACTGTTACCTATTTTTTTAAAAAAATAGGACAATAGAAAATTTAAAATCACATATGTGGCTTGCATTATATTTCTATTAGACAGCATCAATCTAAAAGAACTGAACAGCCCTTCCAGACAGCAAAAGTCTAGTCATTATTTACTCTCACCCTAATTTAATTATAATGCTAATTTACAATGAAGTAGTAGGTCTTGTAGGCTTAAGCTATGGTTTCAGGAAGCAGCTAGGGCTTGGGTGGCATCAGCAGACACAGAAAATGGCAGAAACATTAAATTACAGCCAATTTGGTTTGAATGCATTTTTTCCCTTTACACCAGACTGTCCAAAAAATGTATAACCTCTCATAAACAGTCTTAGGGTGATTCTCACTAGTTCAGAGAAAATTTTGGAGATGGTTTGGCATGAGCTAAAATGATGGCATGTAGTATTTGAGAGCACACACAGGAGATAAATCCTACCTAAATAGGAAATATTTATTGACCGCTTACTATGTTCAAGACATGATAGTAAGTGATGCTGTATGCTGAAAAGATCTTATATTTTACACAGAAGATAGAAAATAGGAAAGCATGAAGATATGCAATCTATTAGCCCAGTATGTCCAAACAAATAGGAGGGTCAATGTCAAGAACATATAATACTAAAGAAGTTGAGCCTTTATGAATTGGATGGACTGAATGCTCCACACCTGCATTCAGTTTGTTCTTACCATATTGACATTTTCAAATCAGCCCTCAAAATAATCTCATTTTTTTTAATGTTTTCTTTCTTCTTTCTCATTGTACATTACTAAGAATATTAGCTATGTTTTCCTTCTTGTGCTTAGGTGGGCCAAATATCAGAATAACCTTGTGTCAAATATTACTACTTAGAAAGGACAAGTTGTCAAAAGTTGCAACAAATATGCTATATTTGATCTTTCTTGGGAAAAGAATGTGATGATGAAATTGGACTCATATTGATCTGTGGTTGCTAAGTATTAAATTCTTAGGATATCACAGGTAGGTCATTTATTTAGTGGTTCATCATCATTAAGTGAAATTTTTTATGATATCAACATCTTTCAATATTTATAACAGCTTTTCTTTTGACGTTCTAAAAGGAATATTAAAAAAAAAAAATCTACCAATACCTGGTAAAGAGATGGTACAATGTGAACAGAGACCGATAATCATCAGTCTTAACTTAGAGATTATCATGCTAAAAACAGATAAATTCTAAATGAAAAAAAAAAAAACAAAAACAGAAAAGGTATCACAAACCAAAAGAGAATTGATAGAGTATAATGCCATTCACGGCAAAAGTGAGCAAATGTATTATCAGAGTCCATGAGAAACAACATATTCACATAATTCATTGAGAGGAGGGTGGAGATGGACTATCCCTTAGACATCTTGGCTAGTTTTTTTCAGACACCAAGAATAAAATCTAATGAGCTGTAACCAAAACTTTTTTAAAAAAAGATAGAAAATATCGATATTCATTACAAGTTGTAAGAGTAAGTAGTGTTTCATGAAAATCTTACTTTAGTTGTATGTGTGTGTGCGTGTGTGTGGAGTGTGTGTGCGTATGTGCGTATGTAAAATATATCTCTTATTATGGAAAGTGGTCAAAGATATTTGGAGAACATTATAAAATGCATTTTCATGGGTAACCATCAAAATGATGAGTCTGAGGTCTAGGAAAATGAAATCTTTCCCCAAAACTATAGAACTGATTTTAATAAAAAATGTGACCACCCATAAACTTCACTATACTATGGTGCTATTTCATTTCAATTTCACATATACTACATTTGAATTTGGAGAAAAAATTCTGTTTCAACTTTAAAAAAGGTGGAAGAGCTTATTAACTCCTAGATCATTTTGCATATGACTTTCTATACTATAGAAAGAAGATGAAAGTGTACATATACAAAGTTTCTTCTAGTTATAGTTTAGATTAAATTAACAGCAACTATTTTCATATTTAAGCAAAGGATGGGTGTTGATTTTCTCTTTTCTGAACTGATTCTAGGTGACAAATACAAATCGACAGACAGCGGTCACTAGATATCACATTTAGTGAGCTACTATAGAAGCATATTCTCCCTTTTTCAGCTCCCTAGGAGTTTCTGATCCAACGAAGAGCACAATCATGAATTTTAACCAACTGCCAAAGGGTTTATTCAATAGATTTGGCACAAGATTCAAAATAGTTGTGTGAAAGAAAAAAGTCCGAATGGAAATACTTAAAGAGATTAAGCCATTTGTAATTGTAAACTATAGTAAACCACCATTAGTCATTGTAAAAAGTTAAATGGAAGGGAAAAACGTTTTGTAACCATAAAATTGTATGTTCCAAATGGAAAAATAGTTGATCACGCCTCCAAAAATGGGGATATAAGGTATTCATCAACTTTTTGCCATGTTACAAAGATATATTTTTATGCATCTTCAAGATCATTAGCATCCACTTTAGGTGCATATTAAGAATGTAGTATCATAATACTTTACAATACCTTTACAGATGAAAATTAAGTTGAGGCAATATGAAGAATTTGGGTAAATGTGGTTATAGGATTCATTCTCTCCTTTTCATTAACCCACTGTAAGCCCCTGAATCTTGATAAGATACACTTAAAATTAACTTTATTATTTCTAGTAACCTTGGCAATTCCCTTGTTTCCTTCCAGCAGTAAGTATGAAAACATGCACTTCTTTCTAGGAAAGTAGCCTCTTACATTTGATTTCATAATACCTTAGCATTGACTTAAGCACCTTTTTCCAAAGAATTTATGAATTGCTTATATACATGTATAGACATATATACATATAACTTAGACTAGCATACTAGAATATTTATAGAATTATTTTTTAATTACTGGTGGCACAGATATTTTTGAGTGCAGCTGTATTAACCTCACTAGTATTTTTATTGACATCTTAATTGTTGCAAAAACATGTATTTTCATATAATTATCATTAACCTACAAACAATAACCTTCTGCATGTTTAAAGTGGTTGCAGAGCTTGTTATTATAGACTGCTTTCAATGCTGTTCATTTAGTATGCTGTGTTTTTAACACAAATGTAATCCACTCTGCATTTTCCATTTAAAATGCATAAGGCAAAGTGCATCATAACAGGATGTAACTATGTATTAATCAAATTAGCACAACACTTCAAAGGCTTGGGCTTTTTGCTGGGCTACTGTTAGATCACAATTCATGAAGGAAAGAAGCAGCATAATGAAAGGCTTGGCAAGGAAGCAGTTTATTTTCTTTCCAGAAAGATATAGAGTGGGTTAATTTTCATGATGGGAAAACATGTCGAGAAAGGGTAACAGTAAGCATTAAGCTAAAGGACAATAAGTGGAATTTAGAATACTAGGGTGGTTTTGCTGCTGATAAAACATAAATTCTATAATTATTTGATGACACAACAGAACTCCAATGACCTATTGTTAAATTATTAAATCTTCATGACCCAAGCAAATAAAAGCCAGTATAGTCAATATTAATATTCAGAACATGGCAGACGAGACGATTCTTTGTCATTGTGAACAGCGTGCTACATAGTAATGGAAAATATGAAGCGTAGTGCATCCAAATACAGAGCTCAGTGCAAACATATGCCGTGTAATACGGTATAATTGTAATTATTTATTGATCTTTTGGTCAGTGTTTGGCTTTGCATAATCTTAAATATGTACATAGTATAGTGTACAGACAAAATAAACTGGATGGAACTTAGCTGGGATAAACGGTAAAAAAAAAATTAGACAGCCAAATAAATGAAAGTCAATTATTTCGTTCAACATCCAACTGATTAGTATCATTAAATGCCTGATGCACTGCAAACTTCCTCTTTACTGCTACTGACAGATAACAAATGAGCACCTAATTTCCTTTCAATCTAAAACTTTATTTTTCTTGGCATGGGGATTAGAATGAGGAGGGCACAGTGAGAAGCACTCACCTCCCTCTTGATTTTTTTTTCTAAACGGGAGCACAAGGTTATTTAAATGCTAGGCTCCATGTTTTTTTTCCCCAGTGCAAGGCCAGGAATCTTGTGGTCCACTTTGAACACGAGAGAAAACAGACAATTTTCACAACCAGAACTAGATGAAAGTCATCTTAATTTTTGAGTGATTATAAGTGTGTGCTACTTTATGGAAAGGATGTCCTCTTTCACGGTACACAAATCCAGATATCTGCACATGGATAAAGATGCATGGTATTCAGAGTAAGAAATGTAGAAGGAATGAGGGCTGAGGGTGTGTTGGAAACTGGACAAACGGGAGAGACAGGAGAGATGAAAGAAATGGGAAGGGAGATGAGTGAGGTAGGGTAGAGGAGAAACTGCAAGGACATAAGGGCAAGAAGAGAAAAATTAGTGGGGCTGGGAGAGGAGCAGAGAGGCCAAGGAGAGACCTATATGGCCCATCCCAAGGGCAAGCAGGAGAGTTTGCTGGACACCTCATCTCAGCTCAGTCTATAAAATGATGGTCATGGCGGTGGTGGTGATGGCTTAGAGGAGCTCTACGGAATTTATAATTCTTTTTCTTTTTATTCAAGTTCTGCTTCAATAGTTTATTAAAAATTCCTGAGTTTGTAAATACTAAAACACTGCAACTTACTGCTAGAATGACAAAGCACTAACAATAAAATCAAAGTAGAAGCTAAACTATTTAGAATCAAGCTTATAATTCAAAAGTTCCATAAGCTGTGGTTCTATGACTCTTTCTACAAGAGCCCACTAATTCTTGTTTTTTTCTTTCCTTTTGTTTTTTTTTTTTATGAGGGAAAGGATTCCTATTTTTAAGAGAGAAGTTGATATTTGCAACAAAACCTGCATTGGTCTCATAAAGAAACCACTAAAAAATCAGGAGCATTCACATTGCTAAATCCTACACCATGATTTTTTAGTTGTTCAGCTTTCTCTTTGAAATAGTGTGGTATCCACATAAACCAGGGCTTTTGTTTCTCTGTATTATTCCCATGTTGAGCAGAGAACTGTTTGCCAGGGGCAGGGAGGGGGCCGTGCTGCCCTGTGTATGTAGGATGGTTGGCAGCATCCTTGGTTTTCACCCCCAGATGCCAGTGGCACCATCCTCCAATTGTGATAACTAAATGTGTCTCAGACATTGCCAAATGTCCCAGTGTGGCACAAGTTGCTCCTGATTGAGAACCGATGGTCCAAAGCAAAGGTAGATCATACAGCCAGGACATCCAAAGAATAAAGATAAACTAAATGAGAAACTTTTTATATTCATAGCACATAATACCAGGTAAATTAAAAAAAATCTCCAGGTCATAAGATAAATTTGTAACAGTCCAAATTCGTTAAAAAACAAAATAAAACACTCAAACGAGTGCATAAAGCTTCAGAATTCCATGGAGAAAGTAAATTTGAGCTTTAAATAATATCCAGAGGGTAAAAGAAGAATTTCAAGTATAGTGAAAGTGGGTTTGAGAAAGGGGAGAGAGAGAGAGAAAGAGAGAGACTCCCCATCAGGTTAAAGTCCACATGATTTGACCGTGACACATTTTGAAATGGTCCAAATGAATTTAGTAAACATATCATGCACTGTCTTGAAAAGCTTCCCAGAGAGACTAAAAGCTAGACTTAGGTCAGTTTATACTTACATCAGTCACTGATTAGAATCCGTAGCAGCAGGAAACAACGTGTCCCCCAACTTCGTGACTTTTGAGTGAGGGAAAAATAAAATATTCTGTGCTGACCTTGCCTGAAGTCAGTTTTGCCTCACAGCTTTGCTGGAGGTCAGAAGATTTAAATGACAGAACTTTGGCACTAAAGGCTAGTCTGGGAATCGTTTTGGTGTTGACCCTGTTTTTTAGACATATCACATATATCACGAAGACACAGAAGGGAGGCAAATCCCATGTGACCAGTGAGTGAGTGCCCCTGACATTGAGCTTTTGCCCGTGGTAGTTCTCAAACTCCAGTGTGCATCAGAATCATCTGGCGGGTTTGTCAAAATACGGATTGCTGGGCTCCAACCCAAGGTTTCTGATTCACACGTCTGGGGTGGGACCTGAAAATGTGCACTTCTATCGAATCCCCAGGTGATGCTGATGCTGCTGGTCCAAGGCCCACATGCTGAGTGTTTTCCTAAATTAACCCTACACCAAATCATGATTCCTTTCAGCTGATTTTTTTTTTTTTTTTTGCTTAGGTTTCAGTTAGTGACGCCTCTCTTACATTTCTTATATGTTGCCTTTAAATATTTCACTAATTTTTTTCATGATAAAATCCTTGTCTCTTCCTGTAGAACATTTGCTCTTTCACTTATCACATAGTGCTGAGTGTACAATAGATTCCCGAGAAATGACTCCTGAATGTAGAATGAATGAAGACAATGTAAAGTATAAACTTACAGTATATTTTATCCTTTGGATTTTTCTTCATCAAAAGTAGCTATGCTTTAGCTTGGCCTAATACCAATTCCATTTTCTTCCCACTTTAAATCTTTTTTTTTCTGCATATAGACCTAATTTAGGACGATGAGGAGTACATATTATGGCTTACATACTTCAACATGAAAAGCATATAAAAGAACTTTATAGCCATACTTCTATTTTCATTATCTAAGTGTATTAGTAAAAGCAAACCTATTACATCTTCCTTTTGGGAAGCCAAAAACATGTGGAATTTATGTTATGAGAAACAGCTTTGACAGACTTTATTTGACATGCACATCAACTGCTGAGAAAAAAAAAATCACTAGAGGAAATGCTAAACTAAGTTATGATGCTGTCCTGCCAATAGAAGATTGAAGCTGGTTTGTTGGCTGTGTCTTGAAGATGCATTAAAATATGAAGGCACAAAATGGACAGCTGTTTCAGAGAGATCAACCCTGCATTATCCTAACTGATAAATAAATGTGCAATATAATATATAATTCTGGTGTGGGGCTCCAGATCTGAGATAATTCTTAAGAGCAGGGCTCAAGTGATTTGTCATCAGACCCTTAGAAGCAATGCTTTGTGTTACATTGCTGCACACTCTGCTTTTATTTAATGGGAGCTATATCATTTTTATTTGATTTCTTATTTATATTTCAGAATTCTTGAAAGGTTATTCTGCTATCAAAGTGAAACTATGTATATACTGCCAAGCCATTTGAGCTCATATACGGATAAATAAGAGATCTCCCCTGCCCCCGGCTCCTCAATGTTCACTGAGAAGTTCCACCTTTCATACTATGATCTGTAAGAAGGAATGGACATCATATATCTGTCCTTTTCTCCCCCTCTGGCTCCAGCACACACTTCCAGATGTCCTCTGAATTTTTAAAAAGGAGAAAAACCTTTTTTCTTTCTTGCTTCATAAGATGTCATGTATCTATATATATATATTTGAACTTCAAATTAAGAAACATAAAATAATATTTGAAATTAAGATTGTCCCAGAAAATCCTTTTAAGTATTAGATTTGGAGATAACATTCTAAGCAATAGCATCACAGGTGCCTGCAAAGAAGAGATTGGAAGTGTTTGCCTTCAGCTCTCTTCTCTTCTTCTTCCATTTTCCTTCATGGTCAGGTTTCAACATCACTCCCAAGAATGCCCCTGGTACCCCAAAGGAACCACAGCAAAGGGACCCCCCACAGCAACACACAGGTGTCTGGCTTTGCTGTGGAGTCAATGTTCTGATAGCACATTGCCCTCTGCTCTTTAAGCAAATCTGAAAAGAACTGTTCTCCATTGCTGTGTATGTATGACCTCTTCAAAGTCACTGGAGACACCTGGGGCAGAAGATCTTGAATATAAAAAAAAAAAAAAAATTAAGAAAAGCCAACCCAGAGCTACAAGAATTAAAGTATATATTAAAAATTTACAATTAATAATGATTTTAAGTGCCCAAATTCAAGATGATATACTCAGGCAATTCACCAAATAATAATTACAGAATTTATTTTAAAATATATTAATTTATAATGTGTTGGGTGGCATGGGCTAGCAATGGCATGCACATTTACAGTGGTATGAAGAACATCTAGTTCTTTTCAATTTCAGCAGCTTGTCCATAGTGTGACCTCATGTGAAAATAACATCAAAAGTCTAAATCTGAGGCTTTTCATGAAGGTGAGTACACAGATAAATGACTGTGTTGGCCCACCTTGGATAGGCACTATATGCAAGATATTCACCAACCCACTTTAGAGAATGAGGCTCATTATTTTACAGATTTAAAACATCCCATAGAGATGCTTTATGTGAAAGAAACCAAGCACTGGAGAGATCTAGACTTTACCTTTTATCTAGTAATTAAACTAAATTTAGCCTTCAGGCCAAAAAAAAAAATATATATGAGTTGCACTACTGATTAACGCAAGAGAAAATTTTGGTGCTCAGACCATATGTGCCTATGTATTAATGTAGTTAAACACTAGCGAATATTATTAATATATTCAAGACTCTGGTCAAATGTTAGTTACATCCAACTAGAATATTTTTACTAGAGAAACTTTAAAGGACCAATCCATTATACTCCATATAGAGGAGTTTCATCTTTCTATATAATTATCATTGACAAATTTACTCTTTTGATTTATTTAAAAATCAAAGGAATCAATCCTTACTCCCCCCTTCTGTTTGTTTTAATAATTCATCTCTACAGAATGTACAGAATGGGTCACAACTGAAGATCAAAAAAATGACCCCTTTGTCTTTAGCTAAAAGGATCATATTGTTGACAATAATTTTAAAGGACATTGTCTCTGTTACAAACCAAGCCAAAAAAGGAAACATCCATAAATTTCATCAGGTGTGGCCTCCCACTAGTGAATGCACTTCATAAAACATTTATAGTAAATCCCACTATATCTGTATCCTCGCTTAACTGCAGTTCTTGATGTATCATGTTTACTGCTCCAATTCAAGAACTAATACACACATGGGTATTTTATGACTTTGCCATTTCAGGATTTTGGAAATGATTATCTTGAATAAGGTAATAAGGTGATATGGCTTTGTTTTTAGATTCTGTATGTATTTAAGATAGCTTAGACCATTCTAAATATTTTGTTACTAAATCATTTCATGTGAATATGTCAGATTTGCCTGCCCAAGGCATGTTTTACATTGTCATTGTATTAACACAGCAGGGTTTTTATGCTTATCGCCAGTTTCTACATCCTGACAGTTCCTAATTTCTCTTTCTAGAGTCTTTCTAGTTGCCTCTCTGGATAAGATGTGTATAAAGCTATTTTTATCTGGAGCCCCATTCCAGCCTAAATTTGGTAGCTTTCTCATATTCATCCTTCCAAATTTCCCTCATCTAGATGCTCATTTTACTGGATATAATCTGAGACATATACCTAAGGAATGTTTCTCTACTCACATTGTTCACCAAGTACCTATGGTTTCAAATTCAAGTCTCTACAACTTTCTTATTTTCTTTTGATTACTATTGACCGTTTTTTGAAATATCAACTTCTTTATCTACTTTCAATTTTACCTTTCCTACGTGAACACTAGAGGTCTAATCTGGAGACATACATATCAGTTATTTCCCCCTTCCAGTGATTATTCTTCCATGGATCTTGATAACAGCCAGTCAGTTTTCCTTTGAGCAATCACCCTTCACATCAGTCTTTCGGGTGGGGTGATTTTACCCCATGCTCTGGCAATGGACATGTGCCCAAACTTGGCCAATGATAGTGAGACCTGGGTCTTCAGCTGCAACAATTGGGAAAGATAAACTCTCTTTTGCCTTTTTCTCCTTTTCTCTTTTTTTAACCTTCAAATCATAAGATGACATTTGTTAGACAAAATTTTGATTAACTAATAAATAAAATCATGCTATAGATGTTTAGAGACCACAAAAATACCCATTCTAGTTTATAAAAACTCCCATGAAAGTTGCAAAAGAGACAATCCAGAAGAGCAACTAACTGCTGTGCATTATTCTATTTAGCATGCATTCTACAACACAGCATTCTGCTCCCAGATACTCTGCGGGTGCAGGCACACACACGGTATTTCATTGAGAAAGTGTCCTGGAATTGACAAGAAGGAATCTTAAAGGTGGTCAGAACAGCTGGAAGGGATTATAAACCAAAAATGCCAATGCAATGAGTAAGTGAAGAAAGTTAAACGTACATTTAGTAAGGAGAAATAGATGACAAAGTTATTCGCCTCTATTTCTGGGAGCCAAAACTGAAGCTAAAAATAGACAGCTCAAGAGGGTGAGGAAATACTTGCTTAGGATTAGCTTTTAGTCTCCATCCATTTTAGGCAGTGACTATTATCCCAGTTCCATGGGAATTCTAAAAATTAGAACATTTGTAGAAGATTTGCTCCTGAGTGTAAGAAGAGCTCTTTCTACTAGGGTGACTTAGCCGGTTAAAAGTAAGCCTGGAGATGCTGAGGGCCACAATCTGGAAGGGTCTGCCTAAGAATGAAGCTGATACCAAGCACAGTTGATGCCCCTGACTTTCTAGTTGTATTAGCCAAAACACTTCTCCCTCTCTCTTTTTCCCTCCTTACATTAATTTATGAGTACCCGCTATGGACCCACAAGCATAGTAGAAAGTGAGGTGCATACAAAGAAGTATATTACAAGTTATTTACGTAGATGAGAACAACATCCACGACCTGGAAAGCAAACAACAGTGTATGTTTAAATTTTAAGTGCTAAGACACAGACCATAATGTAGTAAGTCTAGAAAAGTCAGAGACCTTTGAGGGGATGCTAGCTGGAGGTGCCTTTGGACAAGAGGTGTTAATTAAACTGGAATTTAAAGAATAGGCAGAATTTTGATAAGTATAGAGGAGGAGGTGAAGTTCCCTAGCTGGATGCTGAGACTTCCTCCCTACAAAGAGGTTTGCTGAAAGTGGTGTGTGATAAGGTTGGTGAAGTCATGTGAAACTGAACTATGAAAAGTCTCTAAGATAGGTAGAGGATTTTATACATTATGGAGTGTGAAGACGGGAGAAATTCTAATTTGGTAAGCAAGGAATGATATGGTGAAAGCAGTGATTTAAGATTGCCAAATCATCAAAGTTGGTCTGCATTAAACTGCCTTTAGAGTTTGATAAAAATACTATTTCTGCTACCTCTTTCAGATCCACTGAGTCATAATTGGTGAGTGGGGAGACTAAGAATCTTCATTTTCAACAAGCACCTATGGAAATTTAAATACAAAGCCAGATATAGTGGTAAATTGAGCATTGCCTAACTTCACGATCCTATTAAGTTTTAGGCTCCCCCCATTTTTTTCACATTGTAATTTCATTCACTCTCTCCATCAGGAGATCCTTCATCTGCTCCTCTTCAACTTAACATGTACTGTGAGACACACTATTGAAAAACAACAATGTTTTCTACCGACCCGGTATGTAACTCAGTTTCCTGATTTGCAAAATGGGCTTTATTGTGCCCACTGAATAATTTCCCTCCAGGGGCCTGAGAATTATTACCTTTCCCCATTTTCTCTTTTGTATTTTCAATGACATTGGGAGCCATTTATTTTTCTCCTGCTTATTTCCACTGTGCTGTGCCATTAATCTTGTTCCTCGCCTCTAGTTTCAACACCTTGTCCACTCAGAGATCTCATCTAAAGTCTTTTATTTATTTATTTTTCCTAATAGACCACTGCATCTTAAGGGCTCCACTGTATTTTTTTTTTTAACTATTTCTTTTCTTTTTGTAGTGAAAATATCTTGCTTCTGGTCTAGTCACTTAGACCAGATGGACACTGCAGGCAAATGAATGAGAAGAAATAACCTACAAATAGCTGAGCTGAGTATGCCCATTTCTTCTTCAGAATTTACCAATCAGATAAATCACCCCCAGCCACACCGCTGGAGGTGCAAGTGAGGGGCCAGAAGGAGGCCTAGAGTGATTCTCAAGTGGGAGAAGTTCTACATGAAAATATGTAGGAAAAAGTGTCACCCCAATGCCCGATGCCCTTCAGCTTTCTAACGAAATTGTATAATAAAGAACACAAATGCCAAATCTCTGCTCATTGCCTTCCTTTGCCCTTTTCTCCCATAGACTTCTCTGAGGTGTTGACTGCACATGGGCCATGTAGCGGTGCACAGTTTGCTGTCTTGTCAAAGGCACCTTGCTGAAGGAAGAGTGGGAGCTGAATTCCAGCTTCCGTGGTGCTCTCTGTAGGAATGTAGCCACCCAGAGGAACAGGCGCCATTTTCTACTTGCAAGGCAGAGTGTGCCTGGGGTGGAATCTGTCTGGAAAGGCTGCCGTTTTATAATTTGTCTGTTCAGAAGCAGCACTTAAAAAAAAATTGGTACAAAAGAGCTCAGACTATACACTCTTAAAAACTCTTCTTTGTTTCCCCCCTGCAAAAGAAAGAAAATTCTGCTTTTTTCCTTCTGTCTTCCTGACGTTCCCTTGCATTCTTTTCTGACTATTCTACTCCATACCACCACTTTAGTCACCATTGTTCAGTCTTCAGCCTCAGCTAAGTTTTCTTTCACTTTGTTTATACACTGTTTAAGGTAGGGCTGACATGCTTGCGATACTCTGCAATGGTGGTCTGCACAACTCAAGGTAGAGTGAGACCACCAGTTCTGTTAAGATAATGTGGGCTTATCTTAACCTTGGATCCATCATGCCAGACCTTTGGCTCAAAATCACTCACAGAGACAAACAAAAGCCCCACAGTCTTGTTCGCATTTGCTATTATTTCTAGCATCTCTCCTGCTATCCTCAATTTTAAACTTATTAGGTGGGCTATGCCATTAACTCTGCATATGGGACCCTGGAATGTGCTGAGTTAGGAAAAGGATAAGAAAGAATAGATGCTGCTTAGGACCAAAGAAAAAGAAGAAACTCCTATTTTGTGTCTACTTTCTCATTCATTAACTGATTTGCAAAACAAACACATTAAGCTAGGCCTTATGGATATTAAAAAATGGTACTCTTGCCCTCACATTCTCTCCTCAGGTCAGGGTCCTCAGACCATGCAAGTAGAGAGAAAATGTTGGCAAGAGGCACCCACCAGTGTAGCAGAAGAGATCATTATTGAACACTGGCTGGGCTAAGTGAGCTCAAGTCTCTAGACATGGAAGAAACATATTTCCTTTTCCACATCCGAGTTTTATTCTTTCTAATCTCTTCCCTATAAACTCCTGCCCTTTTGTATTCTCATATTTGGTTGGATATTCTTTATTTTATCTTCAAATAGGCTCTTTTAATGCCTGCATCTGATGGGCAGCTCCTTGTCTTGGCACACTGTCTTCTCAAGTACATGTTCACTATCTTCTAGGTGAGTCAGAATTAGCATTGTTACTGTTTAAGAGCTTTGCTTAAGCAATCATTTTCAGGATCAGAGATTATTTTCCCTCTTTCAGCTGTTGAAATTTGCTTTCCTAGAGTCTGCAATAAATATCTGACTTCTTGTCTATTACAAATTCTGAGATTATAATACTAATGGTAATAACCATAGAGATTTCATTGTCATGAGCCTTTAATTTACCCAAAGTCTATTTTCATTTTATTAAAAAAAATTGAAAGTAAGACTCCTTTCAACAAAGATTACTGTCCCGTTTGCTTCACTTCTATGCTCCTCTTAGTAAATCATAGTGGGGGCAGTGTCTCCTGCCACTTTTTCTACAGCTTGGGATATTAAATTGTCACCAAGACATATTAAGAAACAGATATTCTTCTTTTAGTTGAAGGAGGTGTCTGGCAAATGTCTGAACAGCCCAAATCCCCTTCCTTTTATTTCTTGCATTTGATTTTTTACCAAGTCTTATATTTTCTATTCCTGCAATATCTTTGGGGTCATTCTCCTCTTCATTACCAGTTAAGGACACTTCCAACTGGATCAACACAAAAACCTTCTGACTGGAATCTCTGTCCTCAAGTTTTTTTTCCTTTCAATTTCTTCTGAAATCAACTATCAGATAAATCTGAAAACAGTTCATTTAACCCATAACACTCCTGTTCAAAAACCTACAATGCATCTCAAGTAACAATAGGATAAAGCCTTCACTTCTCAGCTTGACATTGAAGGTCTCCACAAACAACTTTACAGATTTATCTTCCACTACTTCTTACTACGTCTTGATGGTAATCCTCAGGTCCAGCCACACTTACAGGTTGTCATCTCTGCCACCGTATGGTTGTTTTCTCCCTCTGGCATTCCTGCATGTTCTAAGTCTACTATTTTTGCCGCATCTTCTTAATTGAACTGCCAATATTTTTGACTATTACTCTGTATCATATGTTGTGGGAGATTCAGTGATGATGAGGCAAAATTTCTGTCTAGAAAGTACTTGTGACTTGTAGTTTATTGAAGGAGACACAGTACTATTTAGAACTCTAGAGTGTGAAGAACATACACTGATATAGAAGGGAGAATGTGATGTGTTAAAGCAAACACTTTTACATAAGTTTTGGAACTCTGTTATGAACTAGGAATACTGAAACAAACATCAAAAAAATATACAACAAATATACGGAAACAAGTTAAAAACTGAAAGAGTTTACGATCTAGTCAAATATAGGAACATAAACAAATACCACACAAAGTAATTAAGATATCTATATCTATATCTATCTATCAATCTGCATTCTCAGGGCACAGCAATATGAAAGAGGTGACTTGCTAACATGCCATTTGAACTGGTTCTTTAAAGATAAGTAGAAGTTTGATAAATAAGATGGGGTAGATGAGATCTTGAGGCAGAGAGAAGAGCTTCTGCAAACACACAGATGAATTAAAGTGCATGGTGTGTTCCTAGTGCCCCTGAGCAACTGGAGAAGGCAGCAGGAATACCTGGTAGAAGGTAGAAGGAACATTAGCTAGACTGTGCTCAGCATTTTTCATTTTTTTCTGAAGGTGATAATAAAACAGAAAAGGGTTTCAAAAGACGTCTATGTTTAGAAAAGTAACATTAAGCTGACGATAAACTGGGGGTAAAGATTGAAGGCAGTTCAGTAGGGAGTTGTTGCAATAATTCAGATTCAAGATAATGAATCTCTGGACTCAAGCAGTAGAGGGAAAAAAATGGAAGATTAAGTGTTTATGTAGTTGGTGGAATCTAGATATAAAGCACAACTAAATGCAGAAAAAGGTTAGAAGGTGACTGTGAGGATTTACGTATATATGATTGAGCTGACAGTTGCCATTGACTGAGAAAGAAAATACAAGTTGAAGAGCAGGGTTTAGGCAGAAAATGTAAGTGATAATCATAACAGCTAATATTTACTGAGCATTTATGTATGAGGCTCAGTCTAGTATTTTATATGAATTAACTTTTTAATCCTCATAATAGAGTTATGAAATAAGTAATCTCATTATCTCCATTTTACAGATGAAAAATTAAGTCATAGAGAATGTAACTAACTTGTCCAGGTTTGCACAGCTAGTAAGATGAAGAGCCAGAATTTGAACCCAGTCAATATAGTGCAAGATAATTCATTCTTAACTTTTGTCCACCTTTGTATTTGACTTTGGACATATGAAGCTTTCTGTGTTGGTAGAGAGTTGAAACTCTGAAGGATGGGAGAGCAGTCAAAGGTCGAGATGTGCAAATGACATTCAGTAACAGAGAATAGAGTGAAAGTTGAGTGAAATTGGTAAAGTGAATGTAGAGTGAAAAGTGAAAAGAACTGAGAATACTGAGGATTGAACCTTACAAAGTGTTTCTAAATAGTGTTTGGAAGTTGTATGTGAGTCAAGGTGAGACTCAGGTGTGATCAGAGAAGTAGGAGGAGAGGAAGATGAGTATATGTTTTACAACAAAAGAGAGGCGATACTGCCAACAAGAAACATGTGTTCATTAGTACTGAGACCAAGATGGTGAAGGACTGATACAAGGCCATGAGGTTTGGCATTTGAGGGTGAGCTTGAAGAAAGACAGTAAGCAAAGACTTTGCTTTTTAAACTTTTTTTTGTGGGAAAAACACATGGGATATACTCTTTAAAAACTTTTAAGTGTCTCACAATTAAGAGCTCCGTCGTGGAAGCCATAGGAAAATATGCTCCAACTAGGTCAGCATGAATGCACCCAAGTTATTCACCTACAGGCTTTAGAAAGGTTACATCAGCAGTGGTAGCCAACATGGAACGAGGACCTGAAGTCTTTTCCTTGAATGTTACAAGTAGCATAAGACTTTCAGAACTTTCTTATGTTTCCAAAGAGAACAGAGGGGAAAATAAAGAAATGTGATATGTCTTAAACTCTGTCAAAATCAATTGATAAATATAAAAAAATTTAAGTGTACAATACAGTACTTCTAACTACAAGCACAGTGTCGTACAGCAGAGCTCTACAAGTTTTCATAACTGAAATTTTATGCCCATTGAACAGCAAGAAGGAAAGTTCGTCATATAATGGGCCAAAAGGAGTCACAAACAATGAAATGGATGAAGACACAAAAGAAAGATAATATAAAAAAATAGAATAACTTTCTGTATGGTAGAGATTTGTTCCACTGTAAAGATCAAGGTGTTAGTTTTTAAAAGAAGGATGAACACACACTTCTATGAAAGATTAGGAATTGAGGAGACATAAGACCTACTCCAATCCATTTAAATGAACTTAAATGAAGTTTTAAATATACTCAGAATAGTCATATGAGAGTCATACTACTGTGGTGGTATTTTAAAAAACCCGTCTCAAGTTACATCATCTATGGGATTCATCTAGACCACTTCCCACTGGTGAGGCTCATCGTTTTTCTTAGCATTCTTGGTCCCTTGATACTGAGACTGAGCTTGAGTGTTCCCTCCCTCCATTATTGGACGCTCTATATTTGTTCTTTGTGTCTATGTCCCGTAATCCCATGTAAGAAGCACTGGTTCCCTTCCCTCCCCCATTCCTGGTAGGACACACTGGCTGGATCTTCCTCTGGCTCTTAAGCTCTGCATTAAAGGAGAGTGATCAGATAGAAATAATCCATGAAGTTAGCTAAAACAATGCATGTTGGATGACCTCAGCCTCCTCAGGGAAGTAAGAGGTGAGGTCATTTGCTCACAGTGAGGGAAGGGAGTAGGCTTAAGGGTTTGAGGAGAAAAGAGGAAGTTTGGAAAAATTACTGTGGAGAATTTGATTGAGAGTCAAATGAATAAAAGGATTTCCAAGCAGTCCTGAGGGGCTAACTGAGATTAGATATCACAAATTTGTAGTGGGGCCAACTGGCAGCTTCTTGACTTTCTCTAGTAATACTTGGCAGTAGGATAACAAGAACAGAGAAAACATATGGTTAGGTTTGCCCAGCACTGAGGATTGGCAGGACAGCTGCAGAGGAAGTTCGAGATGGGCTAAAGGATCTTGATTCCTAGTAAGAGAGTGACTATCGTGTTTAGGCAAGGCAGAGAGAAGAATGAACCAACAGAACACTCAAAATAACTAAAAATAATCACCTTGCTGTCATGGTGTTGGATGATGTTATCCATTTTCCATTTAGTCAACAATTGTACACCTTACCACAGCCACAGTGAGAGTTACAGCTTTGCTAACTGCCAGATGAAAAGAAATCCATTCCCAGCCAATAAATGATCACCTTCATTTACATACCCAAGTGTTTTATCTATCATGCTTTTAAATAACTTAAGCAACATGACTCTAATAACTTAGACTACTCTAAATCTCACTCTCTCCTATTCTCTGATTGTCTCTGAGAAAATACTTTAATCTTCTGCTCAATTTTCTTGTGTTTTAATCAAGTCAAAGCCCTGTTTTAAATGATTATATTTTAATAAAGTTATGTTAGTATGAGTTATCTTTTAAAGTATTTTCAAGGTAACACTTCAAATAGTGAATAATTTTTTGTTAATGTGAATATGACATTAACTAATTTGTAGTGAGTAGGCTTTCTTGTCATTGGAAGGAGTGTGTTACATATATTAGGTTGGTTTGGTCATCTTTCTGACATGATTTTGATCAAAATTATGTATACTAAAAAACTCATTACAAATCTGGCTTATAGTTTCCGCTTGTTGTCTGCATTTGACTCACTTTCAATTCAATTCTGGAAGTCATATCTTTATCTCATTCTCAGGCTCTAGAATTGGCTCTTCCTATGCTAACCAATCTTTCAATGCCCTTCTTTTAGTCTTTGAATTACTGGAAGTCTCTGATACACTTGATTTGCTAGTATTGGCCATATCACTATTTTTTATTCATCCTATAGTCCTTGGCTCAAGTGCCACCTCCTTCAAGAAGTCTTCGTGTCACCTTGCTATCCTCCTGGGCTGGGCAAACTGCCTCCCTTAGGTACCTGTATAACATTCAGTGTGTTATTCTATACGTGCATTGTCCATGTTGTATTATAATTAATTGTTCATATCTCAATTTCTATTATTTTAATATTT
>NW_012150507.1:1636180-1644913 GCF_000956105.1 Propithecus coquereli
TCTTTGTATGTATGGAAAATCTTCTGTGCATTGTATTCTTCTATTGCTGAGAAAATTTTTTCATCATGATCTCATATTTAAATAACAGTTTGGCTGGTTATAAAATTCTGGTTTCAAAGTTCTTCTCCTTCCATAGTTTTAAAATACTATTTGTTTGTCTTCCTGCACCCAATGTTACTGTGTAAAATACATTATCATTCAGTGTGCAATCTGTTCTTTTTCTCTGAAAGCTTTCAGAATTTTTCTTTGTCTTTAATATATTCGTAGTCAATATAAATTGTGGGTAAGGTTTTTCTTATTGCTCCCCTTTCTTATCTATGGGCACTCTTAGTCTTACTTGGTACGTCTGAGAAATTTATTTCTATTATTTTAATATTTTCCAGTACTTTAAACTTTTTGGAGGGTAGGGCTGTATCTTACTCTTCTTTGTATTCCTAGTGTTAAGTATAGACTAGAAAATCAGAACATGCATTTGAATGAAATAACGCACCAAAAAATAGCAAAATCCAGAATATTTTTTGTCATGTGGTCAATGCATTTGGATTCTTAAGAACTTTAATATGCAATAGTTAGTAAAGAAATGTACTTATTTTGATTAGGAAAAAAGCAATGCAAGATGAAATGAGATGTTGCATATTATTGTATATGTGTGAGCAGACAGATTAGTTTCCTCTACTATCCTTGTAAATGCCCCCCCTCACAAAAAGAGTTGGTGATGATGTGCTTTGGGAGACAGAGAAATAACTCCAGAAAGCACGTTTTTATTGTTATTCACATTGTGATCCTCAAGCCCAATTCTACACAGGGAATTGATTGGATAACCTTTGAACCAAAAAAAAAAAATTCTTTTGTCTGTTGAAGATCAAAAATTGGGCTAGACAGCATACTCTCATTCACTGCAGAATTACCCACAACAGCCAGGAGGTGGAAACAACCTAACTGCCCATAGATGGATGAATAGATAAATAAAATGTGGTATATGCATATAAGGTAACATTATTCAGCCTCTGAAAATGACAGAAATCCTGTCACATGCTACAATGTGAATGAACCTTGAGGACATTTTGCTAAGTAAAATAAACCAGTCATGAAAAGACATATACTGATTCCACTTATATGAGGTATCTAAAAGTAGTCACACTCATAGAAACAGAAAGTAGAATGGTACTTGCCAGGGGCTGGGGGAAGGGGAAAATGAGAAGTCGTTCAATGGATATAGAGTTTCAGTTTTATAAGATGAAAATGTTCTAAAGAGTTGTTACATGACAATGTGATATAGTTAACAGAGCTGAACTGTACAGTTGAAAATGGTTGAGATGGTCAATTTTATGTTATGTGTGCTTTTTATTTTTATTTTTTACCACAACTAAAAGTAAAATTTTAAAAATAATTACTCTAAAAAAAATTGGGCTAGATGCTGGCAAGATGGTACCTCTGACCTTCTCCCCTATGCCCAGATCCTGATACTGATTTTCTGGTGCCTCAAACTCTAATTTTTCTTTTTTTTTTTTGAGACAGAATCTCACTGTGTTGTCTGGGCTAGAGTGCCGTGGCGTCAGCCTAGTTCACAGCAACCTCAAACTCCTGCACTCAAGCAATCGTTCTGCCTCAGCCTCCCGAGTAGCTGGGACTACAGGCATGTGCCACAGTGCCTGGCTAAATTTTTCTCTATATATATTTTAGTTGTCCAGCTAATTTCTTTTTACTTTTTTAGTAGAGACAGTCTCTCTCTTGCTCAGGTTGGTCTCCAACTCCTGAGCTCAAATGATCCTCCCCCCTCGGCCTCCTGGAGTCTCAAGCTCTAATGTTGACAAGAGGAATAGAAGAGTGAACCCAAGAGCACACAGTCTTTCCTGCTTCCACATCAACAACAGAGTAGGTCTATCATCACAGTCCATGAATCTTTTACCATGGGCCTCACACTGGTGCCTATGAGAAGATGCAAGTGTTCAGTACTCTCTTTGTAAAGTACAAGGTAATCTAAAAAGAAGCTCATCAATTGAACCAGCCACATAGAGTAGCCACGGATAAAGAAGTTGTATAAGTGACATGTGAAGGAATGTAAATTTTATACCATGGATAATGTAAGCTTCTGATGTGATCAAATATGTGAGTTAATGCAATTGATCTGGTAGAAGCATGAAAGAGGGGTTGGCGTGATGTCAAAGAAGCTCTGTCACCTGGGCTAGAGTGCCATGGCATCAGCCTAGCTCACAGCAACCTCAAACTCCTCGGCTCAAGCAATCCTACTGCCTCAGCGTCCCGAGTAGCTGGGACTACAGGCATGTGCCACCATGCCCGGCTAATTTTTTTCTATATATATATTTTTAGTTGTCCAGCTAATTTTTCTATTTTTAGTAGAGACAGGATCTCGCTTTTTCTCAGGCTGGTCTCAAACTCCTGACCTCAAGTGATCCTCCTGCCTCTGTCTCCCGGAATGCTAGGATTACAGGTGTAAGCCATGGTGCCTAGCCCATATTTTGGCTTTGATGATTGGGTAGTTATTGGAAGAACTGATTTAATGTTGTGATGGAGGTAAAAGGACAAGCTCATTGGCCTGAGAAGTGGAAGGAGTTAATGATTGGAGAGAGTAAGTATAAATGGTGTCCTGGGAAAGGAGGCAGGTAAAGTATTATTTAGAGGTGAGAAGATTCAGTGGATTTTTCTGCCTATAACGGAAGAGATTTAAGCATGCCAAGGGTGAGGGTAGGAGTTAATAGAGAGGGAGAATTAGAAGATATAGGAAGCAGAGGGAATAACTGACATATGGAATTACCAAAGGGACCATGACTATTTTGACTGGATTAATTTAGATTTTTTTTTTAACCAAAGGTGATTTATCTAAAGTAATGAGTGAAAGCTTCAAGGTGATTATTAAGGGTGAGTTATAGATGTTTCTTAGCTTTACTGGAAAATAGGATGAGTAATACACAGAAGTTTTCCTAAAATGTTCTTCATTTACGTTAAGCATAATGGCTACTTGCCAGGCCAGGTCGCCTGGACTCTTGGAGAAGTGATAGCCAAGAGCTCATGTTCGCCCAAGGGAAGTCAGTGGAGGACATGTCCAACAAAAAAGAATATTGTTTAAATAATTCAAACTGTGGCTTGGGCTGAAATTCAAATCATTTTCCTATTAGGTGATTTCCCAATGATCTCTTAATAGAAGATGCTGGAAGACTGGGAGTTTAGAAATCTTTTAAAAATGTTTTTGAAGTTATTTCATGATGATTCAGTTTCTATTTCTGTTCAGAGTACTGAGATTATTTATAATCTTATAACTGCTTTTTGCTTGGCTATTTTTATATCATTACAGAAGAACTTCAAAATGGTAAATTGCTGACATCTCCTCATATTGGCCTGACTATTCCTCTTCATTTCACGAGTTTTGATTATGTAAATAACTGTATCATATCATTCGCAATGCAAGCTCCTATTGAGGTGTGAAGGACAGGCAGTCCCAAGAAATACAATCGTATTAAAATGCATTGCTTCATAGGGAACACTATGGCCCATTGTGAACACAACAACATGCAGCCATAAAATGATTAAAATGTCTCTGGTAATAAAATCTTGACCTTAAGTTAGTGACAGCAGATTGGTACTTTTTTATCCTGCAACTACTACCTGTAACTGTGGAAGGTGGGGATGGAGAAGTAGAATATCATGAAGCTCTGATAAAGAGACTAGATAAATTTCTAAGTATTGCTGAAAGATAACTGATGTCATTTTCCGTTATAAAATATAACATATCTCTAAAACATATGATTCTTCACATATACTTTGATTATCTTCTTGCATCATTGGAAGAATGTTTGGTATTACTGTATGTGGGTTCTCAGGGAATTTATTGGGCATTAAATGTTAAATGCCTTATTAATAAATGATCTTTTGGCATTCTTTTCTTTCTCAAGACAATTTCTTTTTAATTGGGAAGACTAAAATATCTGAACTGAAATATAAACACACATATATATGCATTTTTTGTTACATGATCATTGTAGCAGTTTAAAATAATTCTGAGAAGTATGAAGACAAAGATAACCATTGTAATCCCATTGTCTAGATGTTAATTAATTAATTGCATTTTTGATTCAACAGATATCTGTTGAGCATCTACTATGCCCAAGGTGTAATGGTAGGTTTGGGGATAAAATAGAGAGCAAAATTAGCATGGTCCCTGCCATCATGAGAATGGCACTGCATAATATTTGGGCTCACATCCTTCCAGATAGTTCTCTGTGAGTAGTGGTTATATGTGAATGTGTGTTCATATTTTAAACATATAGACACACACATATATTTTATAAAATTAAATGAACTACAGCTTATCATCCACATCTTTCTTTTCTCAGGGAACAATAGGTTGTGACTGTCTCAATTTGTCAATAAATGTAGAGTAGAACATCACTTTCTCTGACTGCATAGTCTTTTATTGAATGAGTGTTGTAGGCTGGGTTCCCTAATAAATAGAGTTTGAGATTTGTTGTGCAGGAAGATTATGGGGTGGAGTGAGCCTTTATGAGAGTGAGGGAAATAGCAAAGCAGCAATGGTCACAGGGAAAAGTTGAGCTACAATGCAGTTGCAATCAAGGTTTTATACAATTACAAAGGAGGCTCAGGAGTTGGCATGGCCCTTCAGGGATATCCTCCAATTGAGATCAATCGTTTGTATGCCCACATCAACCAGTCATTGAATGAGAGCTGTCTTCCAGAAAAGGGGCATAATTTTGGGTGAAGTAGCTCCATTAACCAAGGACAATTACTGAAGAGGGGCATCTATGTAAACCGTTGATAGGCAACTTTCTTTGTAGATGGGGGAGTAAGTGACTTGGTCCTGAGTGGATGATCTGGACAGTCACTCTAAGACATCATCTAGAAAAATGGATATATTGTAATTTAAATCAATTCCCCAAAAAACATCTAGGTTGTTTAAAAATAGTCTTTATTACAAACAATGCCACCATGAATATTCTTATATATATAACTTTTGTGTAATTTAGCAACAGTAGCAGATGCCATCACAGAACTGGATTCATGATAACAATGAGGATGATAGAACACGAAAATAACAGAGAACACATGGGAAAACTTAACTATCAGAAGCAAGGTGAGCACAGCTATCATAATGGGTGACAAGGGTTGGGTGGCAGCAGGGAATCTTAGCCACATGCAGCATCTCTAGGGACAAGATAAATGGGCAGCCACCAGAATATTAGTCATTCTATTTAACCAGAATAAATCAAGGGCTGATGATCAGAACACTATGGGCAGTCGCTACATTAAAAAGTCACAATTTTTTTTCCAGTTTTGGACTGGAGATAATTTTTAGAAGACTTTGACTAAAGAAAAGGATTATTCCCAGGAAAAAGCACCTTGCCACATCACGGCAAGTATGTATGGTATTGATTTCCCCAGTCCTTTTCTAAATGGACCTATGGCCATTTACTTGGGTAACTGTTCTCTGGGGGAAGGAGGATGGACAATATTTCTAGGATTTTTGGATACTAGGTCTGAGTTTATACTGATGTCTAGAAATCCAAAGCATCATTAAAGTGGTGGCTTCTGAGGATCATGTGATGAATGAATTCCCAGCCAAGGCCAGTCTGCCAGTGAGTCTGTCGGCTTCATGTACAAATGCAGGTCGTTTCCCTTATTCCCAAATATAGAATTGGATTAGGGTTGGTATTTTGCCTGTTGAATAAGAACTATCATTGTGAAGAAGGCCAAGTGGAAGACTCTAAAATGATCTCCCACTCATGCAATATAGTAATTAGAAAATAATATGACATCCCAAGGGAGAATGGCAGGGATCAATGATACCTTTAAGTACATAAAGGATGCAGAGGTGTTTCTCGTCATATATCCTTTAATTCACCAGATTGGGCTCTACAAAAACAGATGATTCTGGTGGATCACAGTAGCCTACCACAAACTCAACCTGGCAGTGGCTTCTAATTGGAAAATGCTGTGGCTGATGTGTCTTATTTATTTAAACAGATTAAGGTAGCCTCAAGCAATGGCATATGGTTCTTTCCAATTCCTATCAAGAAGGAAATCATTTGATCAGAGATCAGAAATAATTTGCATCCATTGGGGCAGACAACAGTATATATACAAGATCTTTCCCCATGGGTATTTTAATTCTCTTGCTCTTTGCCATAATATATTCCAAAGGAATCTGGATTGTTTGGACATTTTTCAGAACATTACATTGATCTACTGTATTGATAACATTATGTTAATTGGGCAAGATGAACAAGAAGTAGTAAATACATTAGAGGATGTGGTAAAACCTATGTGCTGATAGACCTTCTGAACATCAGTAAATTTTTATGAGTCCAGTGGTTTGGTACACACCAGAACATCCTCGCTGAATTAAAAGAGGTGCATCTTGCACTCTCCACCACTAAGAAAGGAGAACCACACTTGACAGGACTCTACGGATTCTCCAGACAGCATATTTTATTCTTGAAAATATTGCTCCAATCCATTTCCTGGGTACAAGAAAAACTGCCAATTTTGAGTAGGACCCAGAGAAGCAAAGAGCTCTGCTGCATTTCAAGTAGCCCTGCCATTGGGAACTTATTTAGTATTGGATATATTCTTACCTAAGATAGGGACTATAACAGTAATTCAGGTGGGATTTGGTGGTAGCTTGGATCAAGATGGTAGAAGTAAAACTGGTGAGAAGGAGCTAAATACATTCTGAAGGTAAAAGCTAACGGGATTTTCTGATTAATTGGATACGGCTTAACAGAAAGAGATGAGTCAAGAAGGATAACAAGGTTTCCTATCACAGAATATTAGTTTAAATGTTTGTTTAAATATCATCTTCAGGAACAATGCTGTAAATTCCTAGAGAGTAGAGATCATGTCTTATTTTGTTAAGTCTGTGGACCTCATTTAATGCCTGGTGCATAGCTAGCAGGCCCTCAAAGAAAGCGCTGAGAGCATTTTAAAACACACGTGTCTGAAGTATTGCCATTGCAAATACTGTGATGTATTTTATTCACTTAAATAAAGATTACTTAATCAAATACATAATAATTATTTATAGTCATAGAACATAAATATTCTTAGCCTGATTATGGGGGCTTTTTTTGTACAGAAATATAGGAGATAAATGAACAAGACATGACCTGGAATAGTTCAATGTTATTTTTCCCTATTCCGAAAGTGCAATTATTGATTTTATTTTTATCATGGTTAGAATAATACTAACATTTGTCATCTCTGTCTTTTAGCACTCAGCTCATGTGGAACTATTAAAAATTGCCCATATAGATTGTGCCATAAATAAAACAGGGTTGCAGTATATGGTGCAGCACCCATTTTAGATGGGTAGATAAATGCAGTCTGTATGCTATATGTTAGCATGACCAGGACATTTGGGTAGCAATCAGTAAGGATAATGATGAAGACACTTTGTGGATGAATTATGTATCAATTGTTTTCCTGAAAAAGAAATATAGTGGAGATGAACTTTATTTATGACTGGATTTCTTTAAAAGGGTTAGAAAGGTTGCTATTTTATTGTATGCTCTAGGTTTTCAAATCAATATTTACTTTGTCCTATGCTAATGCAGTCCTATCCATTTGTTAAAATAAACAATAAAAAGTGACCTAGTTACTGTGCTTTCAAATCAACTTGCCTAAGGGTAGATATTGGAGAATTAGAACTGTAGGACTTTTTTTTCCAATGGTATTTTAGAGTATCGGATGAATATATTACTTAAGTATTGTCACTTTTCTTTCTATATTTATTCTCTGTCCACTCAGTACTTCCAAAGGTCTTTATCTATCATGTAATGATTATGGAATTAGTGTCTAGAGTCTTTGTGAAAAAATATTTCTCTTTACCAAATTATAAGATTTATTAATAAGCTGTAGATGTCAACTCCACTTGGATCTATGGATGCTTGGCCCCACCCTCATCCCTTTCTTATGAATGAGGAAGATATTTTTGTCCACTTGCACATTTGTCTTTCAGGTTCTTTTTAAAGCCAAGATGACATATTGGCATGGCCAGGATTGTCTTTTGGATAATGTTAATTTAGCTGGCTCCCAACTAAACAGAAAATGCTAACCCGCCCTTTTTTTCTTTTAACCTGAGCTCTCTGTTCAGTATGAGAAAAATGACTCGCATATGCCTTTTCTGATTTGCACCCAGAGTAGTTTTTAGGTGTGGCAGCCTGGTAAGAAATTCATCAGCTGAATCCACCATTTGTCTTATTTGATTGGGAATTATCTTAAATCATTCTTGTTTAACAATTTAATTCCAGGAAGTTCAGGTTTAATTCATGAGAACCCATTTACCAATAATGATTATAATTGCTTTTTTGTTTTACTTTTAGGTGTCTCTCTAAAAGGGATATGAATCATGTAGATTTTTGGTCAGGAAAACAGGCAATAGATTTAGTTGTTTCAAATGTAAACACAGCAATTTCTAAATCCCCCAGTAGGGGTTGTACCGTCAACCTTTGGCTTAGAAGCTCAATAATCATTACAAACAACATTGAAATTCTGTTATGGCATAGTTTTCCATGAACGGTTAGTGTCATTGAAAATATTAATATTCTCTACTGAAAAATAAATCAAAAACTGTAAAATAAGTTAACATGGAGATAGGTATAAATAATTATCAATAGGGCAAATGTGAAAATTAGTGTAATTATCAAGAAATGATTCGTAAGAAAGTAGAGGCAAAATGTAAACTAATGAAAGGTACATTCT
>NW_012150507.1:1644963-1651278 GCF_000956105.1 Propithecus coquereli
ATTATAGCATTTTATGTTTTGATTCAATTTTGAGATTCTCCCACTCCATTGCATCTAAAACATTCTTATAGAATATGCTAATTAATAAAGATTAAATATCTGCTGACAATGGGGGAAACTAGGCAATTTAATAATTTTGACAATGATGAAGGAACTGTTCACTCAAACATAAAAAAGTTACAATTAAGGAGATATTGGCATTAAGTGATTAAAAGTGAAGTAGGAAACTTTGAGCTTACAATTATTCTAAAAATTTATCATTTTAAATTATTTTATCATTTCTTATAAACAAATAATGTTTATATTTGGACATTTTAAACCTTACAAAGAGTAATTCTATAAATACCTAAATGACATAAGCAAAATAATTACAAGACACAAGTGAAACTACCCTTTAAGAGATATTTCTTTTGCAAAAGGAAGCTGTGAAGAAGAGATTAGATTGTTTATTCAACCATTAATAGGATGTAGTTTATTAAAAAACAAAAGTTTAAGGGCTATTGAAATTACAACAAAAACAAGAATAAAAGTAGAGTAAACTATGCTATAATATTTATTTTACAGTATCTGCTTCTGGTGTGAAACTCAGTATCACAATCAGAGATTTTAAGATGTTTCATATATCCTATTAGAAAAACATGGAAGAATATAAGGGAAAGAACATTTTATTCAACTTAAAAACAGGCCATTTGTTTACAGTTTTTGAAATTTTTCACAAAATACTATAATTATGAAAGTCACTTTTCCTTAGACTCTTTCTTTTCTAGTTACATTTGATGTACAACAGGTTCTCAATTGAGTTTCCTGATATAGGGAGTAACAATCTTCAGAAATCATTTTTTGTTGATGACCTTTGTAAAAATTTTCTATCATGATGGGAAGTAGTGAGAAATGTTCAACCAAATCCTCCCCAAATCCCCTGAACTTTGCCCTTTTCATTAGTGAAATTTGACTAAGTTCAGTGTTGGTTATGCAATGCAAAACTAGACAAGTTTTGATATGACTTTTTTTACTCAGGGAAAATGTTTATAGTGTTTTGGGAAAATTATCACATCAAGTAAATCAATATGGTCACTACAGAAATAATAATGACAAGAATTACAACATACAAATTTCTGTTTTGTATGTTATTTCAGTTGATTCTTGCAATAACCTATCGAGGTCCCTATTTGTCTTCATGTGAAAAAGATGTAAAAAGATTTATTATTTATTTTCAGTCAGTTGATTCAATTTGGCATATCAACTGTGATAGTACTAGTAATGGAAATGAGGTTCATTGCCTAGAGAAGCAAGACTTTTTTGTGCTGGACAATATCACATGTATCACACAACTCTCATTTGAAGGGTGTTTTACATTTCACAACTTTCCTTCCCAAATATTATCTCATTTAGTCCCCCAAACAACCTTGCTAGGAAATATGAAATATATTATATTCCCATTTTTATATAAGAAAACTGAGGCTAAGGAAGGTTCAATGATTTTGCTAAGGCAAAAACTGAGATGATGACTAGCAAGTACTCAGTCCTGAGTGTCTGACTTCGATAATGTAAAGTGCTGGGTTTGGAAAGAACAGGCACTCAAGGAAGCAGACTAACTCAGGCAAAGAAGGAGTTATTTAGTACATAATTATGGCTAGGAGTGGAAAGATAGAAGAAATACTTATAAGGATATTTATTTATAAATGTTACCGAACAAATCCAACTGAATGCCAATATTGTCAATTCCATAGACTCAATGTGCTTCCTAACTTCCTACCATTTTTAGGAAGTAACATAAATCAAGAAAATTACATCCACTTTAGGGTCAATAATTCTTGCTCTTAATCTACATCATCTTGGTTTTGTGAGGAATAAAGCAGTATACATAGCAGAAATTCTCTGAACTTCAAAGGAAAAAGGGCACTATATAAATATTGGTATTAGTATTATCAATAACATTTATAATGCCTGTCACCTCTCTACCTCAGAGACGTGTTGTGGACATTTGAATGAGGTAATGTCTGTGAAGGCTTATGAGTTCTCGAAATGAGAATTAAGAAATAAATACAAAACGTTTTTATCAATAAAGTAGTAGGTGAATCTGGTCTAGACAGAAAGTAATAAAATTTGCATAGTGAAGTAGACACCGGTAGCTTTTTCCAAACAATGCTGGTGATTGGGTACCACTACTCTGGATTTTGAAATATAAATCTGTCTTCCTAAGATCATCTTAGTATTATTAAAAATATAAATATGAATCCTTTGAACACCCTCTACAGAGTAAACTTATATTTCACAATTCCATCTTTAAAAATATGACTTCCACTGTTACGTCATAACTATGTTATACAAGAAAGTCAGTTTCTGTATAAAGAAAAGGTTATTGCCATTTAATACAATTTGTATCTCTCAGTGTTTTGTTGTTTTTTTTTTTTTGTATTTTTTTCTTGATGGCACTTGAATATATCCTACAGAAAAGTCAACTGGGACCATTCGGTTTACAGATAGTAGAGTTTTGTCATTTAATAACATTTTCTTCTTCATTGATCATTCTTGTGATCTTGTGTCAATTTCCAGATAAGCTAAAATACATTTTTGGAATACATATACAGAAGTCATAATCTTCCTACGTAAGGAAGTTTGCAATATTCCTTTGAAAATAGCGTTTAGAGACACTACTAATAGAACCATACAGACTATTTTACGAAATGTTGCTTGAAGAGTAATTCTCTATTGCTTTTGCTGGTTCCTCTGCTGTTGATGGTTATCATCAGCAAAACGATCATCTCCTCACAGGGAATCATACCGAATGACATTTAAGGAGTTTAATATTTAGTGCTATGATATTATATTTGCTTTATTCAAGTTGACAATGGATTTCTAACCTAAATAAATTAATTAAACGGTTTGTCCTCTGCCAGAGAGGAAAAAACTCAAAGCTTTGATTGTAAGCTGGAGTCTTCACTACTTTTGTAAAGATTTCTCCTTTGGGTTCTGGTCTTTAAATCAACTCATATCTTCAGACGTAGAAGTTTTAAAATTAAACTCCATGATCACACAAAGACAAATGCACCACAGATGCTTCTGTTCTAGCCTGCCATCACAATACCACAATACCTAGGGGAGCAAAATGATAAAACTAAGGTGAACTGGGGTGTCTTATGTTGAAGTGGTAACTTCAGAGTCAAATTGAAGGTGGGAATTGAGGTGTATTTATGGACAGCTCCCCCTCAACAAACACACACACAGTGAAGGGCATCACATTTGATTGAATCATTCAGATAACTAAAACAATACATGTATTTAAGTAGTGACTAATTGACAGAAAGACTACAACCCCCATCTGTCTCACTGCAGTGGAGAAAAGGTTACTTTTTGATACAAGTTAGATTTTAAGGCCTTCACATCTAATGATCATTGGGAATAATAAACAATACAGGAGGACCTGGGGTTGAGTCACTTTCTCTATCTCAGATATGTTTATTTCCTGATTTTTTTCAAATCTGAAAAGCCAGAGGCTAAATCAACAAGTCACCTTATTATTTAAAAGAAAACTTTAAAAGTATATGGAAATTATTTTTAAATTAATAGTCCCAGGAAGTTTCCTGAATAATTTCGTTGGCATCTATTTGATTAGTATTTTTCTGTGACTATTATCCAACTCATGTATTGAGTCTGGATTTATTTTCACCCCCTCTCCCCTTCCCCCATTGGAGGAATAATTGCTGTTCTTTTCAAATCTCCTAGGATAGTCTTTGCTCTGCAAAGTTGTAACAAGATGTGACATCCAGTCCTAGTTAATCAGTGTTCAGCCCAAACCCACAGTGGCAGTGAAGAAGGTGGTACTTACAATTTGCCCGTGACACTGACCAGGTTTTTAAGGAATAAGAGTGAGGGAAAATAGCATAAAATACTTAAATTTTTATGGAAAAGGTATAACTTGGTGAAAAAGCACCATCATAAATTCCCAAAAAGTGTATCTTAATGATACACTTAGAGTAAATCATTTGCCTTGAGAGACAGGAGGTCTCTGGTGACCCGCATTGCAGCCACAAGAGACTCCTAGACTAGCTACTTTCAGCTAAATGTACTCTCATATTAATATTTTAAAATGCCATAATGCCTCTCTGAAAACCTCAGAGGACAGATACATCAATTTGCGAGGTCTTCACTCCAGGAAATAGAAACAGGGATAATCTGCCATTAAAAGAAATAGTTCATTATGTCTGCTTCTTGGGAGCACATAAACTATGTCCCTCACATACTTAAGTTGCAAATCCTCACTTTAATGTGAAGGGAAACACCATGCCCCAGAGCTTTATTGTCCCACTGTTTATTAGTACAAAAAGGTTTGTTGTGGTATGAAATCTTAAGCTTGTTGCAGTAATCAATCAGCTTCAAAGACTCTTTACCCCGAGCCAGATTCATTACAAATAAATCAATTAAACATAAAGTTTCTATTTTCGGGAGGTTCACCATGTAGAATAGAAGCAAATGCATCACAGTTAGAGAAAGGAATTTTCCTGGAGCAATGTCTTTTCACAAAGAGCCCTTTTGCCTTTATTGCACCATGGAGCACATGCTGTAGTTTGCTCTTTTATTTTAGTTAATTGCAGACATTCTTCTTCTTAGCATATATTTTTCATTGGGGAAAAATCACATCCATATGAAAAAGATATGTGGTAAGCTAAAAATGTTGCTGGAGGCAGGAAAATATAAACTATTGGTTTGTGTCTTCTTGTCATTACCAGCCTGAACCTCTAGTGAAGCATTTGGGTAATTTTCACTCTCCAAGCTTTATTGTCTTCTTTTCAACCTTTGTGCTAAGATTGTTTATAGTACAGGCAGCTCCGTGGCAGAAGCAAAAAAACAAAACAAAACAAAACAAAACAAACAAAAAACCAAAACAAACAAAAAAACCGAAAACAAATCAACAACAACAAAAATCTCTCAATATCTCAATTTAAGTCCTCCTCATTATTGAGACAAAAAGAACTACGTGTTCTAAACCAAGGCCTCTTTGACTCATTTTGGGAGTATAGTGACTGGGGAAAATACAGTTGCAATGATATTTTCCATCTAAGTCAAACTTACCAATTGAACACTATAAAAGCACTCATCAGTGACTTCCTTAATTTTTCACATATTTTGTCCTAATGTGTTTTTAATAAAACTAGCTGTTTACAGAGATGCCTAAGAAGTGAGAGCCTTTGGCCATAGAGAGGCCAAAACCAAATGATTCCTTACGGAAATATAGTCCAAGTCACTCATGCCACAGGGAGTAGGGGTGGGGGATAGCACAGGGGGTGTGGGAGTGTGGGGAGGGTGATGAGCAGATCTCCCTTATTTATCTCTCTGCTTACATAATAAAATGCCGAGCAGTCCAAACCCAAAAACAAAAAGATGAAAGCGCCTCAGCATCGCACTTAAGTATTAATATCTTTTGTCCAGCAGTACTAATAGTTGTTTTGATGACACACGATATGCCTTACATATGGTGACTTGTGACAGTGCCCTTCTGGAGCCATCCCAGAGACAAAGATAGAGAAACCACCAAATATAACAGTGAGTACTCGCTGTGAGGTAACACTCTCTGCCAGCCTGTACGCAGGGTACCTACTTACTAGGAAGTATAAAATCTCCAGTAAGACATTTTCTCTTAGGTAACTATATGGTCTTTTTGAGAAAGAAAGAAAAAACAACATCCTTTTCTAGGAATTCACAGAGTGATGGCCCTGATTTGTTTGTCCGCGATGAGGTTACATCAAGACCCCCCCCCCACTGCCACTGGTAATAAAACACCTGCTCTGATAATAAACAAAATATGCTGGAAAGAGAAAGTGCCCCTGTGAGCCACTGGCAGGCTTATCTAATGTGCTTCGAAGACTTCTCTGATGTACCATTTTTGGTATGTTCTTTAATTTCATCATCCTCAACAATAAAAACTTCTGAAAGTGTGTGGTAATGCTAAAATATGCTAATGATAACATCAAATTACCTAATATTTATGCTATTAAAATATGAATGTCAAGGGAATAATGAATTGTGTTTTAATCAACACAAGCAAATCAGACCTTTCCATGGAAATTTTTAGTATTCACTAATGGGCAGCATTTGTGTATTCTGCAGATAAGTGCTTTGTCCATGAAAGCAAATATTTTTTTCTTCACATTTGTCATAGAAATGTCTAATATTAAATTAGGTATTTATTTATTTTCAAGGAACTCTAAACTTCTTAGAATTGGCTTGGAACATATTTCAGATACTACAGAGATCATTTATATGTTGCATTACTTGTATATCTTGATCCAAAAGGTATGTGAGGTAAAATACAGA
>NW_012150507.1:1652223-1660633 GCF_000956105.1 Propithecus coquereli
AGATTTAAAAAGAGAAATAAAGATTGATGATGGAGAAGTAAATATCCTAAATTGTTCTTATACATGTTTTCAGTAAGGTAAAAGGGGATTTGAATGGTCAGTAGGTTATCTGTGCCTGAAGCCAGCCTGCTGTTCATGCAGAAGATTAGTCTGAGAGCCCAGACCTGTCGGGTGGTGAGAAGAAAGTTGGTAAAGCGCTTTCATGCTGAACACAGTGAGACCTAATGTATGGAGTTTGGCATATAAAGAATTCTCTTTCTGTTAATTGATCAGTTTATATATTATTTCTATTTTCAAAAATTATTCCTGGCGAAGCAGAGTAAATATGATTCCTGAAATACGTGTCTATCAGTCAGTAGAGAATTTAAATAGTTCAGGAGGCAAAGGATTTTCTCTTGGCTGTCTGTCTCAATTTTTCTTAATAACACATGGCTCCCCGATTCCAGTCAAGAATAATTCTTTCATCTGTAGAACATACAGAGATTGTCACATGGCTACAGCTTCAGGAGATGTAAGTCACTAAGTCATCCAGGAAAATTTGTGGCTCCATACATCCTTCATAGTCCATATTTGAAATTATTCTTTAGGCAACTATGGCCCCAAATCTTAATTATTATGGGGAATTATTTTGAATCCCAGGACTTTCCACTGAAATTTTCTACAATCCATTTAATAAAATACATTATTTTTACAACATTTAATGCATTTTTCTGCTGAGTCTGATTGAGAGTATAGCCTGCCTACTTTACCAAGGTTTGGCTGGCTTCTTGGCAGCTAATGTCAAGAGAAGGGATGACTAATCTGCTCTCTCAATCCTACAAACAGAGCCTTTGGAGCAGGTTTGGACCTGCCTAGACTTGTTGAAGCTGTCGTTAGTGGGGAAATTTTTCTTAGAAGACTGTTGGAGCAGAGTGCTTTGAATTTTTTGCACTAGAATAGAAAGTTACTTATAGTATTAGAGAAAAATCTCCTTCTATCTCAGCCTAATTAAACCTCTGAGCGCATCATTCCAATTAAACGTTTAGAATTTCAAGTATCAATGTTAAGCTATGGAATAGATTTCACGGGAAAGTTCTAGCAAATTTACTTTATGCAGAAATTTTATTCATACCAAAGCTAATTATTACCTATTCAATAAAATTGGCTTGTGTATCAGAGATATTATGTAGCTTTCTTAGGTTAGTGAGTAGAGAAAGATTTCAGAGCCAGAGTGGAAAAATTAAATAGGAAGTAAATGCAGTGGAGACAGCTATTTTGAAAGTTTAGCAGTGCAAGAAGAGAGAATAACATGGTAGAAAAGAGAAGAACTTCAAGATTGAGTAAAAGCAAAATACTTTTCCAAAGTATGTTATTGAGGACAACGGGGGGAAAAAAGGAAGTTCACCACAGTTGTGCCTCCTAGAGGGTTAAATCATTGTCTAGGTCAAAGCGAACTCTGGCAGTGAGGGTAGGTCCTGAGTGGGGAAGAGGAACTCACTGGGATGGTTTTGTTCTTCTAAGAAAAGTAAATGAGGGGCTTATCTGTTCAAAGCAGAAGAAAGGAGGGTAAATTGGGGGTTGTCAAATGAGTGCTAAGATATTTAGAACTGTTTTTGTGGGGAATATGGTGAGAAGATTCATAAGAAACCAAGGAAGAGTTAAATAAAAGGATTTGAGAGAGTCGTCGTGAGCCCAGTTTGAGTGTGAAAACTGTGATTTTGATTCTGTGTTTAGGCTGCTGTGACCCACTGCGAAATCTCCCAAATGGTCGCAACTTTTCTGCTCTCTCCCTAGACCACTGTGGTAAGGACATATATGGCCTATTTGCCTCATGAAGAAAACGCATGTTTCCAACTTTTCTTATCTCCCAAAATAGATTTTATGTGTTTCTTGCGCCAGTGAAATGTGGTAAATGTGCTAATATAAAAAGACATCCTAATTACTTTGCCTAACCCTATAAGACCTTTTGTCATTCTTCCCAAATAACATTATTTTTCAATAGGGTGATTTAGAAAACATTTCTATACCCCTGAAGAGACATACAAAGTTGGGGAGTTGTAGGCGAGATGGGGGGTGGATATGACAATCTCTTTGGGCAGTGCATTTTGAAGAATTTCTTATATCACATCACATCATATAATTGGCCACAGGGGATATAAAATATCTATTGTGTGTATCTATGTATATACAATATCTACATAATTATATATACATATTACCTGTGCATTAGGGCTATTCTTCTTTACTAAAAACCTAGAAAGAAAAGACTGTACTGAGCTGTATAAATATTTCTCTCTGATTGCACAGTATATAAAAATAAAATGACACTTTCAAAATACTTTACCCTGAAAACTTTTCTATTACTCGGGGAAGCTCTTCTTAACTGCTTTCTTTGAGTTTGGTTTGTGATTTACTGGGACCATTTAGAGACAGCTCATATTTTCTAGACATACTGTAGGTATTTTAATGCCTTAATCAATTTTTGCCACTTTAGTTCCTCTGCTGGGCTAGATTAATCTTCCCCTAGGTTCCCAACTTTCAAAGAAGAACACTTATCAAAATCATCTTTACAGGAAAAAATGAAGCTGCAATTAAAAAAAAAAAGAAAGAAAAAAAGAACACACTTCTCTCCCAAGTCATATATCACAAATATGGTTAACTATGATATAAACAGCCTTTAGAATACAGACTTAAAATAAATATGCATTCTTCAGTTCTAGAAACTGTGTAAAAATAAATATTGTTTGCTTTTCAATTTAAGTTAATTTGATTTTCATTTTTTTACTCCACTGGTACATTATAATACGTCACTTCCAAAGTAGCAGAGATGCCATACCCAAAACTTGTGATATGAGTGAAAATGAGGTTTTAAAGCAGGAAAGAAGAAGGAAAGTAAGAGAGGGCATGGGAAACTCTCTATAAATTAATCTCCAATATCTAATTTGGGGAATGTTTTATTCAGTAGGACTTTGTTTATCTTTCCACTGTGAGCTTCCTGGGCTCACTTGGTTTTGAAGTCTATGTGATCTCCCCTTTTGATGAGAGTTTCCCCTAGCTTGCTTTCCAAGAAGGCCTCAGCTATCATACAAAGGGACTTAGAAGAATAGGAAAATAGTTGTTTTGCTCTTCTGCTGTTAGGACGGAGACAATAAATTAGATTGACTTTCCCTTTCTCCAGAAGTAAAGGGGTACCAGGAATACCAAGTCTGACCCTAACTAAGTAACTTATAAATGTAACAGACCAAGGTATCTGACTCTTAAAATTTTCCCTGGGATGCCATTCTTTTTAGGTAACTATCAGTAACAAAAGGAAACACATTCTCAATTCAGACATAAGAAAGATCGAGGTCCTGTTGATGTCTATAGTGATAAAAATATCTAACTGCATAAATCATTGGCAGGCCAGCCTTGGGCTCCCAGGTTCATTCTCAAAGAAATATTTTAAAGCACTGGAAATTTGACAAGAATATACATTTTCAAGGAATGAAATAAAACTTGGATCACCTCTAAAATAAATTTAGAATTATTCCTCTCTTGAGCTAAACTTTAACATGGGAAAAAATTTCTACCCCTCTCTTCCTCAAAATTATAGCAAAACATTTGCGTTGTTTCACAAGTTTTACTAATAGGAAATATGGTTCTGGTCAATAACTTCAATAAACATTATCTAGAGATGTATTAATTTCTAAAAAGCCTTTGTGGTCATCATTTGTTGTTTTGGTAAGCCTAGAAATATGTAAACTCTGGACCAGAGGCAGGAGAGGAGGAAACTTTGGGATGAGAATCAAGAAAATTGGGAAATATGGGTTCCTGGCTGGACTCCAATGTTGATTTTTTAAAGTCAGACACATAGTCTCAGCGTGCCTCAGTTTCCCCAGCTGTAAAATGAGGAGTTTAAGCCATGTTACTCTCTGGGATCCATCCCCAGCATTGAATCTATGTTTGAAAGCCTTTGTCTAAAACAGCAGCTTCAACAATTCAAAAAGGGTCTGCAACAAGGAAACTCTGGTGAGGGTTTATAAACATGGCAATTCTTGGACTTCTCAATGTCTCTGATTTACCTTGAGGCATTTCTAAAATACACATGGACACCACTAGGTAAAGTGTATATTTTCTTTTCTTGCTTTAGGTCTCTGCCCGATAGAACTGTGAGAGTCCATCGTAGTGCACTGAAACCAGACAGAAAGGGCAGCTTATGACTCTCACACAGAAGGCAAAATCCGAATGATGGGAGACTTTCTGAGTGGGATGTTCATGCTCCTCCTGCTCTTGTTTAATTGAGATTTCATATTTAGAAGACTCTTGATAGGTTAAGTAGAAATCTGATTCTATCCTTTGAAAGAAAACTGTTAATGATATGCTATGTGAACACGTTTTCCTTTCCTGCTTAGCAATTTGCATAGGCTCATTCCCTATTTGTCTCTTGATAATCTCATCAGTCTCATCCATGCCCTCCTGACCACAGTGCCTGATTGCAGTAATTCCATTTTAGTGGGGCTTTCAGGAGGACTTGGCTTCTGCATTTAGCTAGTACTGTAGGATGGAATGATGCTGTCTTCCCGAGAGTGAGCCTCTGAGATCATATTATGCTGCCTTGATTTCTTTGTAAAGGCTGCCTATAGAATTTCATATTGATTTTAAGCTGGTGCTGTTTCATTTTTAACTCCTTTGTAAGCCAGGAGTCCAGTTATATTAGTGTTTCCTCCTTATCATTCTGACAGGCATTGGTTATATGCTTTTTTGCAATCTTTATCCTTCACTCTGTGGTATCTCTTTTGGTATAAACTTGTTCCCTTAACTCTTTTGTTAAAAGAGTAAAATCTCAGAGCAGTATAACACAAGGACGTAAGGCTGAGGTATCATTAAAAGAATAATTTAACATATACATGAATAAGCAAAGAGCTTCAAAAACCAGAAAGGTCGGAGAAGGATGGGTATTCATGCTGAGAATGCACAGTGGCTTTGGCAGCCTTGCATTGTTCCAGAGAGGGTTTTAGAAGTAAGTTTTGCCAAGTAATATGGAGTATAGTCTCGTTGTCAGCGGAATAGTGAGAAATGGCTACAGGTGTGACTATAGAAAGTATATCTTAGTTTCAATGTTCTTCAACTGGCTGCTCCTCAGAACCTTAATTTGGTGTCATTTGGCGTAAAGGTCTGCCCTAAAGCAATACAGATTTATAAATGACATCACACTACGTACACATACATTTTGTAATGCATTGGAATTTACATAGCCTTTCAAATCATTGTCTCATTCGATCTTCACAAAGGCCCTGTAACACAGGGAGTTTAGCTATTAATATGCCCATTTTAGAAGTAAGAAAACAGATCAAGAGAGCACAAATTAGTCCAATCAACAAATACGTAATAGAACTGGGGCTGGAATTCCAGTTTCCTTATAGCAAACTTGTTGCTCTTTAATTCTGTGGCTGTCTCAAGTAACACAAACAAAATACAACTATTGCATATTCTTGACATCACCTTTAGATTTACAATTCCTTATTTATTTCCTTGTCTTTGTACTTGTGAGTGTACTTTCAGATTTATCTCCAGCAGAGCGGAGTTACTTTTATCACAAAAGAGAATGATAGAAATCAAGGTCTCCATGTTAAGCATATTACTCTTAACTGCTTAGGGAATTGTCCCACTGGATTGCCCTATTGTACTTAAAATTTTATTTTAGCTCCATTTTCTTGTCTGTAAAGTGAAGGGGTTAGGCTCAGTTCCTCTCATTCTATGGTAGTGTGATTAGGAGAATGGGAGGTGAAGAGAGAATCAGAGTGGCAAGTGCATGTGATTATCATAGAATCACAAGTAAAGTGCATTATGTATGTTTTAAAACTGGATATAGTATTTATATTCTAAAGTGTTTCCTTATGACTCACCTTCATCCTTCACTGTCCTGTTTGGTCTTATTGCAAACTTAATCCTTACACAAATCCAAATCAATTTGTTTGTCTTCCATATAAGATACTTTACATTTTCAAAATGTGTTTATGTCCAAACCCAAAATGTTTAGTTTTGTAGAATTCTTTCAGTTGATATAGGGTTTTGTAAGAATAACTGTAAATATTCACTCAAATATTAACATTTTTCCCCTTAGTCGTGACTTTCTAGAGTGCTGAAGCACTAGGAATCATTTTTAATTTAGTGACGCTATCTTCTTTATTTAATGCCTCGCTGCTATGTTAGAAACAAAACCATGTATTTCAGCTTTCAGGAACAAATGGCCTTTGAAAAGACTTGTGCTAGACTCATTAATTTTCTTTTTAAAATATTCCAAATTGTAAATGAGATATTTCATATTTTAATAACTTTTCCTATTCTATATTGCTAAACTGAATAATCTGCTAAACCAAATATGTCTTAGCTGATAGAACTAGAGGAACTTAAATTATTTAGACATTCGGATCAAAATAAGATTAATAAATATGTTTTTATAAAGTCCTTTGATAAACACTGACTTCTGCAAGACTCTTTGGTTACACATCCCAGACTTTGATACGGCACTTTGGAAGCCAGAAACATCAACATCAACAAAACAACAACCACAACACAAAATCCAGAGAAATATATGTAAGTAGTAAAACTTTCTATTTTTTTCCTTCAAATTTAACTTTTATAATGCCATTAGTATATTCCTAGAAATAAGCTCATAATTCACCCTTTCATCTTCTTGATTTTTTAATGTTCCTAAATAAATAGGAACTCAACTTAAAATGAAACTTAGGGCTTAATTTCTGCTCTTTATTTCTCGTATTTTATGTGCAGAAATACAAACCCAGGCTACATGAATCTTTTTCAACTTTTATGCATGATTTCACTAGAGAATTTATTTGCTGCAGAGGCCACCAGACCATGTTTTCTTCTTAACACATACATTGACTTTGTTCCCAAGTTTTTTGACGTGACATGGCTTTTTATTCTCTTAAGTTCAACTCAAAGGCAGATGTGATCAAAACTGGCAAAGAGAAAATATATTCCCTTAATAAAATCCATAGTCATAGTTACATCTGTGCACAACCATGACAGTCAAACCCAAAACCAGGCAAAACTCACCATTTTTTCTTAAAAAAAAAAAAAAAAAAAAAATTCTATATACATCTCGGGTTCATTAGATGGCTTGTAGAAGTCTGGATGTCTTTTCATCAACATGGGTCACCTCCTGCACATATTATGGGTGACTTCTGGTTTGGGATAGAACTATTACTAACTTTCAGTGTGCTAAGATTTGCTTCAAGTCCTTGAACTTATTCACACTGAAACTCGGGAGATATAAACTGAGATAAAAATACCGCATTCAAAGAGTTGCCTGAAAGTTGAAACCACCCAGCTTCAAGCAGCTGCAGCTATGACCAAAGTTTCTGGGAGGCTTACCCTCAGTGAAGTCATTAATAGAGTAATTACCCCACATTTTCATAGGCACATCAACTGGTGATGATAGAATATAATTTAATTTTTCTAAGTCTTCTTGGTTATGTCTCAGATTTATTTTCTATTGGGCTTGGTCCAATACCATCAGAAGAAAAGAAAAAAACAATTACAAGGAGGCAGAGCCCCAGTTTCAGAGAGCACATTCTCACTCTGATGTTTCTGATACAGAATCTTAGAGTGGACTTAAGAGGAGCCATCTGTGTGGGAGCACATATTGATGACTTGGCTGGCAGTACTTCCCTGCTGAGTGCCGAGCTACAGATGCACTCCCAATCAATTCCCACACAGCTACAGCTCAGGAACTATTCCGAAGGAAAGGAATATCGCATTGGCGGATGTGAGGTCCAGAAACATCAGAGCAGGGTCCAAAGATGGTGTCTCCAAATAAAGCAGAGCAGCAGTAGACCTGAAGAGACAAGGTGGTAAAAAATGAGGAAGAAATAAACTAAGACAAAGTGTGTGTGTGTGTGTAAAATGGAAGGGATAAAAACAGATAATTGCTTTTTTATGTTGTGCAATGAGTTTGTTAGTTGTAAGATAAAACACAGGAGACCAACCTCTGTAGTAGAGACCAGATACTGTTGTTGAATTAAATAAAATGAAATAAACAAATACAGTCCTTAAAAAGAAGACAACTATTGAACAAACCAAAAGTGAAAATATTACATATATAATATATGATTGTTTTTAGTGAAATGTTTTCTTATAATAATAAAACTTGATGGCTTGCAAACTGACTTCACTTGCATTTTATCTAAAAAACATTAAATGCTGTATTCTGAGATCACTTTCTGCAGCATTTCTGTCTTCTCTGTGTTTATAAATGTATGTATGTATGTGTGTGTATATGTATATGTTAATACAATTTATGATCTGCTAAATAGGACTTACTGGAAATGAAATAAGTTTTAAGAACAATTTAAAATTACAAAATGTTTTACATTGAATTTAAAAAAATAAGTTAGTAAAACACTCACCTTAAAACTCAAAAAGAAAA
>NW_012150507.1:1660916-1674777 GCF_000956105.1 Propithecus coquereli
TGGAATAAAAAGATAAGGATCAATGAATAAAAATGACTTATGACATATTTAACTAAAGCAAAAATGTAGACATCCATTTTAAGTGGGCTTTATAGCACATAAGAGATAAGATATGTATAGAAAAAAATTTCAGAGCTGAAGTTTCTAGGTGAAAGATGAGTTGCTGACAATATTGTGAGGTGTCTCTTGAAACTGTCTGGGACAATTGGCTTTCTAAGGTAGCTCAGACACAAATAGCTGGAACAACTCAATTGTACATAAAATTATAATCTAATATCCCTTTTGCCTTACACACTTTCATATTTAGTATTTTTATAAATACACATTTTTATGCTAAAATTTTTAATAAAAACTGATTATATAGCAATGACCCCTTGGCAATTACTTAATTTATATAATTTCCATTTTATCTTTGATTCTTTCAACCACATTGTGAGGTTATTACACCATTTTGCAGACAAGAAGCCTTTGCACCTGCTGGTGAACAGAAATACTAAAACCTAAAACCAATCATTTCAATCACTATTTTCCTCGACCCGCCTCACTTTCTGAAATAGAGTGCCGCATATATATTATGAACTTAATAAATACTTTGTGATAAATTGATCAATTATAAACCAAGATTCTTGTCCTATGAGATATTCACAACAGCATCTAAGAAAACAGAACAAACATCTCTTATTTTTCACAAGCTCCGTTTGCTTTTTCTAGCTTTCCAGGAGTGAAGCTCAACAATGGTGAGATCAGCAAACCTCCCTTGAAGTAAAATATCTTTCTCTTCCTCTGAACTCCCCTTCTTTGTCCCCATGGCACCCTGCTCAATGAAGTGCAAACAGTCGATGGGGTCGCTATCAGTCAATAAGGACTTACTGAGTGCCTGTTCAAAGAGGCACAGAAATGTGGGAACTGCCCTAGACTGAAAGCAGGGCGGGAGGACAGACTAGCTGGCTTTTCTTTACAACTTACCTGGCTGTGTGAATTTGGGCAAATCACTTTCCACCTGCTCTAGATCTCAGTTTGCTCATCTGTGAAGTGAAAGCATGAGGTTAATTCTAAGATGCCTTCTAGCTCTCCCTTCTCTGTTTCTATTTACAATACCTGTATTTCTTGAAGTAGGGCGTGGGAGGGCATTCAGAGAAATAAATTTGGAACAGTGGAGATGTTCTGAAATACTCAGTTTGTTTAAACTCATTTCAAAGAAGCACACGTTCTATTTTTCTCCACGACTGCTTTCTCGTTTTAAGGTTTGTATTTTCAAAAGGACACTTTCTGAATAAATAGATGGGGGCAATAAAACCAGCCATAAAAGCAAACCGGTAAGGTGGCAATAAAATATGAATCATGGCTCCCAGGATCAGCAGCACTGTCAGAATGTACACATCACTGTCTACGACACTAACAACTGTTGTGTTCTCTGGAGGTGGGGAGGCATGTGCTAGCTAGGACTGAGCAGACATTGAAGTATAAGGGGGAAAATGACATAAAAGAGTCTCTTGCTGTCTCAGAGTCAGTCTGGCTCCAAAAGCTACCATTTAGAAGAGTTGTAGCTGGACGTAGGTATGATCCAGCAGATCACATGGGGGCCACGACATTGAGGGAAGCAATTTCTGTCTTTGATTCTGTCCTTAACATGATGTGTGAGGTTGAAGAAGGTTATCAACCTTTATATATCGACTTCTCCGTGGTGAACTGGGTGAAATAACACTTATTACGTCCCTTAGTTGTATGCGTTTTTTTTTAAAAGAAGGCCAATATGTATGAAAGGTTTTAATCTCTTTATGTGGAAGAACTCTGTACAACTAATAAGAAGAACTGCATTCATTTTCCACCACAAATGTTCATGAAATAAAATGAATAGTGTCACAGAGCAATTTGCTAAACTATATTTTGTAAGTACAAATAGGAATTTTCCACATCACATACAATTCAGTCTATCGAATTAGGATGAACATTAACCAAGGAGAATACAATACAGGAGCTGTAATTTAATGATCACTCTAGACAGCTGCCTCCCACATAGCAAGAGGTTATCATAATTATTTACATTTGGGTGTAGAAAGAAGACAAAATCTGTCATCTTTTTGGTGTATTACTTGTATTCAAAAGGAAATGATCTTCTCTAAGGAGTGCAGTAAGTAATAGGAATTAATTAAAATTCATTAACTTTGATAGTGGAAACAGAAATTTATACCAAATAAAGAATTTCTTTAATTCAAGATAACAGGTTGTCTAGGGAAGAAAAAATCTTAAAAAGACATAGAGAAAGGAAATAATGACTTTTTGACACATTGCTGCAGCCACATATCCAATAATTTGCTCGCTCAGGAATGGGAACACGCTGGAGAACTGCAGATTCTGAGGGGTCTGAACCTTGCCTCATTCAGTCTTTCATCCTCAGAATTTCCAAGGTTGATACTTACATGTACACTGCTGCCTAGATACAGTTAGATGTTTACAAAACATGTATTAGAACCAGGGATTGTGAACAGAGTGCCTACCTGAGTTAACTTGAAGTAGGAAACTTTTCTTGTCCAGCTACTTTGGGATAATCAAATTTTTATATGATTAAAAGCTATATTTATGGATAGAAGATGGTCCTATATAGGGGTGCTTTTCCCAATCTTTCAATGAAATCACTTTCCTCTATTCCTACAACCTTTCCTAAAATATTAAATTGAGCAGGAGTTTAAGAAAACTCTTGCTTTGGTGCATGTTCTCTGTCATTGAAGTTGTTTTAAGAATAAAAATGTCACTCGATGCGCATGAATATATCCTCATCAGCTTCCTAAGTCTACCCAGCCCATCTGAGCAGACTATGGGATCAGGCCTGTGAGATTTTCTAGCTCTATTTAGGAGAAAAGAAGAATCTAAAGGTCCAGGACCAGGACCAGTTAGGAAAAACATAGAGCAGATTGGAGTATTGAAATGTGGTTTAAAGAAAGGAATAGTTCCAAAGAAGGTACATTGAATTGTTTTCAGCAATAAGGAGATTTGGGCAACTAGGAGGAAGGGAAGTAGGAGGGTACTGGAACTATTTTATCTATAAGTGAGCTTAGAGATTAATTTTACCTATTTCACATATCTTCTGAGATTATGTTCAGAAAACTTTATTTAATAGGCAGACTTATTTTTATTACACATTCTCTGAATACCTAGCATTTGATTAGATTTAGCAAATGGAAGTTGGAACTTACCTATTACCTTATACAATGCTTCACAAACCACATCTTAAAGCTGTATATCTTTGGAAGTCAAAGATTGCATCCAAATTCATACACACTATATGAGACAAATAGAAATATATCCAAAAATTAAAAAATGAACAAACTTATTAAGTGACTACAATATGCCAGGCACTGTCCTAGATGATGGGTATACTTGAGAGAATAATTGCAAATAGCCCTGAACTTATTCCAATGGGGAAGAAGATAGAGGGTAAACAAATAAATACGGAAAACACATAATGTGTCAGAATGTTGTAAGTTTACAGAGGAAAATAAAACAGGGAAGGGGAGTGGAGAGTGCTCAAGCTGGTGAATGGGATGGGGATGTGCAATTTCATCTAGAAAATTCTAGGAAAGCCTCTCTGCGAAGGCAGCATTTAAGCCACTACCTACAGGAGCTCAGGTCTAATGTACATATGGCACTCAAACAAAGCCTGCAGTTTTTAAATGATCTCATATGAGCTCAACCGTCAATGCAACTTATTTGGATTTTATTTAAGTTAATTTTTTTACCTTTATCCATGTAGAGTCACTATGGTGAAGTATACATTATAAAATGTAATTATTCCCCATTGTCCTACATTTTATCCAAGAAAAACTGCAAACCTAAGATCTTGAGAGCTTTAGCTTTCTTAAATCGTTACACTTTCCTATGAAAGCATTTATTTACCCCATAAGAGAAAGTATAATCTTAGTCTTTTACTGTAATGCAACGCAGTATGTAGCAGAAAGCATAAAACTGAGAATTAAGAGACCTGGGTTATAGTTGTATGATTTATACATTAACTATTAACCTCAGTTTGTTCATTTGGGAAATGAGGGCATTGAACCATGTCAATATTTCCACAAGGGTAGTCCTTGGAGCACCAGTGCTGGAGACATTTTTGAAAATCAAGGGAGTGAGTGAGTAACTAAATTTGGAAACATCATCTACCACATGACTGCTAACTGGAGAGTCCAAAGGTGTATCAGCAGGTTAAAGATAGTATTGAATGAGAAAGTAATCCATTTGACTGTAAACTTTGTTTAACTCAAAGTTTCCTAGACATACTAGAACAAACTTGGGAAAAGCTGAAATACACCATAAATGCTAATGTTTCCTACAGTTAAGAAACTGTATAATTGTTCTTTTTCACTGTTAGTTCTAGTCTACTGTATCAGTAAAGATAATCGTGCTGAGGTTAACAACCACTTGAAAATCTCAGGGACTTAAAAAAAGTTCTTCCTTACTTATGAGACATGTCCATTGAGGATTGGCTCCCACCTCTGTTCCACAGTTTTCTCCCTGCAATTCCCAATGGGCAGAGCAACCGCAATCTACAGCATCATCGTTACTGTAGTATTAGAAAAGAGAGGCTAGTGTAACCTAATTTTAAGGAACATTTGGAAGTATACACTTAATTTGTACTTGGGAAGAGAACAAGTATTGGGAAAAATACTAATGACTCCGAATTTACCTTATGAAGAAATCCCATGGTTAAATTAAACTTAATAGATGCTAGATTTTATAAATTTTAAGTTGTTGAGTGTTGGGTTTTGTTGTACTCCAATAAAGAGCATTGGACTTTATTGTGGCAGGCAGTAGGTTACTTGTGGATAAGTTTTACCTTTTTAAGACTTATTTTCAAATTTTCTTAGAGTAGGTCTGGAGTAGACTTTTTTCCTAGGGCTAATTTAGCCCTGCTTCTAAAGCATGGCCCTTTAGTGGCCTCTACCAAATGCTCTAAGTATTGAAGGAGATTTCTCTATTTTGGCTAGTGGAAATTTCAACAATTCTTGACCCTATGTAAACTCTGGAAATTATTCAGTACCCATTCCCCAGAAATTGTTCTTTCCTCAGAAGTTGTTCTTGCCTAGCCTCTTGGGGATTCACTTTATACATGCATAGGTTGGTATTAAACTGAAGGTTCAAGGCAATTCCTATGCACATTTTTGAAGGTCTTTCTCTGCATAGCTCCCTCCAGTAAATGCTCTGCAAACTCTACCTGCTTCTTCACTCAGGGAAGCCACCAGGCTCTGTTTGGATTTACCTTCCCTGTATTTCAGTCTAGAAATTTTCTTCAGGCAAAAAGCCTGGACAACTGTGGGTCTTATTTCTTTTGTTTCCCTTTTCTCAAGAGTTACGGTACCATGCTGTCTGCTGTTCAAACCATGAAAACAATTATTTCCTATATTTTGTCCAGTTTTCTTGTTGTTTATGGAATGAGGTTAAGTTCAAACCTTCTTACTCCTTTATGGCTGGAAATTCAAGTCTCTTAAATCTAAATTTAGCTCTTGACTTATAAACACTTTGTTTTTCAGCATGGCAAAGCATCATGTCTTAGAGATCAACAAAATGGATTTCTTGTTTTTCCCTGGGAGAACAGCAAGCTATAAACATGAGAAACTCCAAATACTATACTTCCAATTTCCTGAAATTTAACTCTTGAAGCCAATGGGAAAAGTGTATGCTCACACAGGTAATTATGAAGATATGTAAGCAAAGAGACCATTTCTAAAGCAACCAACTTATTTTTCCCTGAAGCATTAAGACATGGTAAAAATACTCCAGTTTCTGTAAATATTCATCTTGAAGTCAGGTAGAAACTAAAATACATTAACAAGAAAGTAGTATAAATTTAATCTAGAAAAATAGCAATAATTTTATTACACATATTTCTTGGTAAGCCAATGGTTTGAATTCTTATTAATACATTGGAAGATCAGTTATCTCCTTGTACCAATTATGACATTAAATAATAACCTGAGAAATTGTCATGAGAAGGCTGAAATCCAGACTATAGTTTGTGGTGCTGGTGTATTCTAATGTCTAGAAGAGTTCCAGGTACATAATAGGTTTTCAGTAGATATTACCTGAGTGACTGGATGAATGATGACAAGAAAGAGTGAGGTGCTGTGATGTGGTAACAATCCTTTCTTACATGGAAGGCATTACCCTTTCCTTCCTTGAAGTAGTCAGTTCTGAGAAAGTGTCTAATGCCAGCAATGGTTGGTTTTAGCATCAGACGGATGGATATGCTTCTCATAAGAATTCTGGAGACTTTAGTAATAATAAATAATAATGAATGAATGATGCAATAATGATGTTATAATAATAATGAATAATGATGATGATTAATAATGAATTATTAGTGTATTTTCTATGTACTTTTTATGTTTACCTCATTTATCCTTTACTACAACACTGTGAGGTAGATATTATTACCCCATTTTACAATTGTGGAAACTGAGGCATAGGGATAATAAGTGACTTGAAAGTTCCTAACAGAATAAAGTTGTAAATCTACAGTCTGGTTCAGGTGCCATCAATTTAGCCACAGGGCTATACTGGCTCTCTGTACGCAGGAACCAAATAAAGGGGATCCCACCAACACTGAAAGTAAAGAAAATCCCTCTGGCAGTTAATTTATACAGCCAATGACAAATGCATCATATGAAGAAATCTGAAAGTTAACCTGCAGAGGATGTCTTTCAGGCCAACACTACTTGACAGGACTGATTGAATGTATTAACATATCTCTAAAAAATAGCAGAAAATATGAAAGGGAAGATGCTGGTCAACTATGAAAGCATCGAGAAACTAAATTTGGTGTGGAAAAAGAGAAGATGCCCTGATCTGAAGAATAGAGCTGCTGTTTCTCCGTGGTAAGCAGCTCTCCCTATTACGGAGGTGCATGCCTCATACTTTCAGTTTGAAACAGTTCAAACTGAAATCCTATTGCACTAAGACCATGCACACAAGGAAACTTTCTCATTGCAATTTGGCTTCAATGTAGTTTGCTACTGTGGAAAGAAAACACTGCACAGAGGATGTAAACATATGCCTCAATGGAAATTAATTTTTTACCATTCTGGTTTAGATACTTAAAGTTTTCAAAAATCTAGTTACAGATAATCTCTGTTCTCCAAGACAATTAATTCAGTAAAATGACAAAATGGAATCTCTTTCATCTTGGCAACCTAGAAATTCTGCCTTGGAAAACTACCTCATTTTTATAGGAGTGATATAATAGCTTAACCGCTAGCTCTTTAAATTTCTGTTCCTACTGTTCAGATCAAGTAGAAAATGGTTAATATTTGTTTTTTTATATAGCAAAGTCATATAATTTCAAAGATTTGAAAGAATAATCATAACTGTAACCATATGACTGACATTTACTGAGCATTTACTATGAGCCAGACACCATTCCGAGAGCTTTATATTCTGTATATTATTGAATACTTGAAGCCCTGTGATATAAATCCTGTTATCAGTCTCATTCTACAGAGAAGAGAATTGAGGCAGAGTAAATTTAGTATCTTGCATAAGGTCACAGAACTGATCAGTTGACTTGAACTCAAGTCTACCTCTAAGTCCTACTGTGTGTGCTAACACTCCACTATCTATTTCCCAGAGTGATATCTTTTTAGAATACAGATAATATAGAATTCAAACCCAAACCATAGCGAACATATTCATTTTCCTTTGTTTCCTAATCTTAACTTTTGTCCATGTTATACATGATGTTACATTTGTTTAATACAACTAGATTTGCAAATGGAAGAAAACAGTATCTCCTTCATTCCATTATTCAAATGTTGAGACAATCAACTCTACTTCCATACCTACCAGTCCCTTGTAGTCAGTTCAATACTTCCATTCAATACTGGAAGTTCCGTGGTGATTGACTTCCATTCTATTTATTTCTCTACACAAGTTGTGATGAATGATGAATTGTTTTTCTTTTCTTTTATTTTTTCCTGTGATTTAGTTTGTAGAGAAAAAGAAAAGGGTTAAAGTTCCCAGGCTCAAAGTAGAATTTACCAGAAATGAAGATATGTGTAATAATTTCCAAATTGTATTTACGGATATCATTTTATTCTATTGATTGGAAACTGTACTCAGCAAAGGGGATCATACAAGGGAGATAAGAGAGAATGAGAAATTGAAACAAAGCATTGATGGAAGTTTCCTAACAGCAAAAATTGAGAAGGCTGTGCCTTCCCAGGGGAAGTGGGGATGGACCCGATGCCTCAAACAGTGAGAGCCCTGATGGAATCAATGGCAGTGAATCCCGTAATTACTAAATTAGACTGTTCCATTTCTGGATAATGCATGCTGCATTTTGATCTTGATTTAAAATCCAATTAGTTCAGGATCATCATTCCGGTTAGTTCTAGCTTCTCTCTTGTGGCTTTGAGAATAGAGCAATAGCTTAGTATTTTCATGTTTGCTCTTTCATGTCTTTGAAGATATGGCTTTTTAAATCTATGGCAACAGGTGTCCTCTCCCCCCACTCTTACATATTTTACTGATTACTCTCTTAATTTATCCTCAAATTCTCTCAAGTTGTATTATAGTACCAGTAAAATGCTACATTGGTACACACTTGGCTTTTCCAATAAATAACGACAACCAACCATGAAACATTTGTCTTTGAAATTACTGCTTCCTTTAAAAATTTTTTTTAATTTCCTAAATAGTTTGCCTTTATGAATTGGTGTTTTTCTTAAATCTCTTGTTCTCCTCTACTGAAATCATTAGGAATGTCTTACTTATAAAGAAAGGAAGCTTTGAAGTAAAAGAACAGATTTTAAGCCTGTCAAATGTGAGAGATAAAGATTTTCTAGAAAATTAGCATTTGATTGTTTGCTTTCTGGTAAGAATGAGAAGGGAACTTCAGGCAGCCCATTACGATAACTTCAGTTTGTTCACGTGACTATATCAGTAACTAATTATTTGAAAATCATATGAAATAGTTTCAATGGACTTTAGGATTTATATATTAGATACATATTAATATGTGGTTCATGATTATGAAATTATTTTCAATGTAGTTTTGCTTTTTCTTATTGAATACTTGAAGAGAAATCTCTGGAATTGTGGCATAATATATATTATAAAAATATGATCTTCATAGTGAAGCATGAAGAGTTATAGTCTACAATAATTTTATAACACAAGAAAGAACACAGGCACTGTTTTCCTCCATGGGCTTGCTGAAGAATATGAAACACTGATTGAGAGCTATTTGTTAATTCACACTAGGGAACCATGTAGATTACTTAATTTTGAAAACTACAATGTAAACAAAACCAATGCCATAAAAGAATTCGAGGGCCCTACATCAAAATAATATTTTGTTCATTTACTTTGACAAGTGTGGTTCATATACTCAAGTGTTACTTATGATTATATCGCATTTGAATTAACATAGTGCATTTCATTAAAATAATGAGATCCTAGAGATATAATAACATATAGAAAGTTCATCACATTTTTCTGATTCAGATATTTTAAATAATCCAGATACATTTAGGGGTACATTAATGTCACCCCATTTCTGAGTCTCTCTCTTCCCTCTCCCTTTCACTTTCTCTCTCATACACAGCATTAACATTAAATTTAAAAATTTTACTGGCTTTTCAGAAACTCATAGATTATTAAAACTCATTGCGTGGTTGATAATTCATACATTTCTACATTTTTAGTCTACATTTTTCCTATTCAAAGCAGTTACTATATCTATAGTTTTATAGCAGATACCATACTGTGACTGACATTTAAACAAAATTAAATCTATTAAAATTATGGGTCTGGGGGCAGCAGAACAAGATGGCCCAATAGAAACCTCCAGCAATCATCCCTCTGCATGAACACCAAATTTTAACAACTATTCATGCAAGCAAGCACCTTCAGAAGAACCAAACATCAGATGATTGATTATACAACCTAGTTTTAACATTAAATCAAGGAAAGAGGCACTGAAGAGGGCAGAAAAGACAGGCTTGCATGGCCTACACCAGCCCTCGCTCATCCCCCAGCAGTGCCTCGACAGCACACCTAATGGAGAGAATCTGTGTGTCTGGGGGAGGGAGAGTGAAATGGTTGTAGGACTTTGCATCGCAACACAGCATAGGGCAGACTTCTGCTGGCACCTATAGAGGGAACATTTAGACAAGCTCAGCCAGAGAGAAAGCCTCTGTTCCAAAACCCACCACTGGCTGACAAAAAGCAGCTTGGGGCCCATGCTAAAGGCAGTCAGGCCACAAAGGCTGCAGTCCTTGGGCAATTTCTGTAGCTCTGCTTGCTTGGAGCCATTGGACTTGGGGTGCACATGACCCAATGAGACACCAGTGGTGGTGGCCAAGCCAGTACCTGTGTCAACACCCCAGCTACAGGCAGTAGGGCTCAGGGAATCTTCTTCCACTTGGGGAAAGGAAAGGAAAAAGTGCCGGAAGACTTTGTTTTACAACATGGGAATTAGCTCAGTCACAGTAAAATAAAATACCAAGCAGATTCCTGAGGCCCCTGAGTCCAGGCCTTAGTTCCAGAATGGCATTTCTGGACCCATCCTGGGCCAGAAAGAAGCATGCTTCCTTGAAGGGAAGGACCTAGTCTTGGCAGGATTCACCACCTGGAATCTACAAGAGTCATGGCATTACTGAGTTTGGGGAACCCCCAGTGCTGATATGGCTGCAGTACTGAAAGGCATAGATCACAACACTAAATTCCCTTTGAATATCTGGAAAGCCTTCTCAAGATGGATGAGACCAAACAAGCCCAGATCGTGAAGATTAAAGTGAATACTTAACTCTTTAATTCCTAGGTGTGAATGAACATCCACAAGCATCAAGAACACACAGGAAAACATGACCTCACCAAATGAATTTAAAAAGGTACCAGTGACCAATCCTGGAGTGATGAAGATATGTGACCTTTCAGACAAAGATTTCAAAATAGCTGTCCTGAAGAAGCTCAGTGAATTCAAGACAACACAAAGAAGGAATTCAAAAGCCTATCAGAGAAATTTAGCAAAGAGATTGAAATAATTTCAGGAAACAGAAGTTCTGGAGCTTAAGAATTCAATTGACAAACTAAGAAATGCATCAGAATCTCTCAACAGCAGAATTGACCAACAGAAGAAAGATTAGTGAGCTTGAAGACAGGCTATTTGAAAATATACAGTCAGAAGAGAAAAAAGAATAAAAGAGAATAAAGCACACCTACAAGATTTAGAAAACCTCCAAAGGGCACATCTAAGAGTTATTGGCCTTAAAGAAGAGGTAGTGAGAGAGACTGGAGTTAGAAGATTTATTCAAAGAAATAATAACAGAAAACTTTCCAAACCTAGAGAAACATATCAATATTCACATACAAGAAGGTCATAGAACACCAACAGATTTAACCCAAGCAAGAATACCTCAAGCCATTTAACAAACATGCTCCCAAATGTCATGGATAAAGAAAAGTTCCTAAGGGAAGCAAGAACAAAGTAAAAAATAACATCTAAAGGAGCTGTGATATTTATAGCACCAGACTTCTTAGTGGAAACCTGACATGCCAGGAGAGAGTAGCATAACATACTCAAAGTGCTGAAAGGAAAAACCCTTCAATATTAGAATATTATATTCTGTAAAAATATTCTTTAAACGTGAAGGAGAAATAAAAGCTTTCCCAGACAAATAAAAGCTGAAGGATTTCATCAACACCAGAGCTCCCCATACAAGAAATGCTAAAAGGAATTCTTCAATCTAAAAGAAAAGGACATTGATAAACAAGTGGAAATCATCTGAAGGTATGCAATTCATTGGTAACAGTAAGTATACAAGTACAGAAGTAATAGTAGTAAACAAAACACTATGGTATTGGCATAAAAACAGACACATAGACCATTTGTTCTTGGTGTATGATCCTTTTAATGTGCTGTTGAGTTCAGCTTGCTAATATTTTGTTGTGGATTTTTGCAGGTATGTTCATCAGGAATATTGCCCTGCAATTTTCTTTTCATGTGTTGTCCTTGTCTGGCATTGGTATCAGGTATTGCTAGTCTTGGAAAATAAGTTTGGAAGTATTCTGTTCACTTCAGTGTTGTAGAAGAGTTCGAGAATGATTGACATTAATGTTTTAAATATTTGGCGGAATTTACCAAGGAAGCTATCAGGTCCTGGATTTTTAATTGTTGGGAGGTTTTTGATTAGTTATTCAATCTCCTTATTTGTTATTGGTCTGTTCAAATTCTGTATTTCTTCATGATTGAGTCTTGGTAAGTTGCATATTTCTAGAAATTCATCTATTTCTTCCATATTTTCTAATTTGTTGGCATATAATTATTCATAATAATCTCTTATAACCCTTTGTATTTCTCTGATATCATTTGTATTATCTCTTTTTTTATTTCTTACTTTATTGGCTTGAGTATTGTCTCTTGTTTTTTCAGTCTAGTTAAAGGTTAGCAAATTTTATCTGTAAAAAGACCTACTCGTAATTTCACTGATCTTTTCCATTTCTTTTCTAGTCTCTGTTTCATTTATTTCTGTGCTGATATTTATTATGTCCTTCCTTCTGCTAACATTGGGTTTAGTTTGTTTTCCTTCTTCTAGGTTGTTGAGGTGTGAAGTTATGTTGTTTACTAGAAAGCTTTCTTTTTCTTAATGTAGGTGCTTATTGCTATAAATTTCCCTGTTAGAATTGCTTTTCTTGTATCTCACAAATTTTTATATATTGTTTCCATTTTTACTTCCCTCAAGATAGTTTTTAGTTTTTTTAAAATTATTTCTTCTTTGATCCATTGGTTTTTCAGGAGTATGTTGTTTTTATTTTTGTCCTGTTATTGATTTCCAGTTTTATAGCATGTGGTCAGAAAAAAAACTTGATATAATTTCAAAATTTGTTAAGACTTGTTTTATGACCTAATATATGATAAATCTTAGAGAATACTCCATGCGTGCTTGAGGAAAATGTGTATTCTGCTGTGGTTGGCTGAAATGTTCTGTACATAAATATTAGATACATTTGGTCTACAGTGCTGTTCAAGTGCAATGTTTCCTTATTGATTTTTCTGTCTGAATGATCTATTCATTGTTGAATGTAGGGTATTAAAGTCCCCCACTATTTTCTTTTGCTGACGATTTATCCCTTTAATTCAGTTACTATTTGCATTATATATTTAGTTCTTCCAACACTGGCTGCATATTTATTTACAATTGTGTTATCTTCTTGATGAATTGACCACTTTATCATCATATAATGACCTTCTTTGTTTCTTGTGACAATTTTTGACTTAAAGTCTATTTTGTATGATATAAATATAGCCACTCCTTCTTTCCTTTCCATATATTCTAGAATATCTTTTTCCATCCACTTGCTTCTAACCTATGTGTGTTCTTTAAGCTAAAAGGAGTTTCTTGTATGCAGCATATAGTTGGATCTTAATTTATTAATTCATTAAGTCACTCTTTGTCTTTTGATTGAGAAATTTAATCCATTTATGTTTAACATAATTACAGATAGGTAAGGCTTAGTATTGCTATTATGTTAATTGTTTTCAAACTGATTTGTTGTTCCTCTTCTCCTGTCTTCCTTTGTGAAATTATATTATTTTGTTATGTTATACTTTGATTTTTTTATCTCTTGTGTACATAAGAGGTTTTTTTCTTTGTTGTTATTAGAGGCTTACATAAAACATCTTATAACTTTAAGCTTATACAAACTTAACTTTAATAGTATACCAAAAGTGTGCACTTTAGCTTCTTGTTCCCCCACATTTTGTTATTGATGTCACAGTTCGTATCTTTTTATATTGTATTCCCATTAACAATTTTTGTAGGTATAATTTTTATTTTAAGAATTCAATTGACAAACTAAGAAATGCATC
>NW_012150507.1:1674827-1678555 GCF_000956105.1 Propithecus coquereli
GGTAATGGTATATTCAGGGTATGCCCATGGAGTACGTAGCTACATGACTCTTTGGGATTATATGTTTTTTTTCTTTTTTCCTCAGCTTTATTAAAATTGACAAATAAATATTATATATGTTTAAGCTATACAGTGTGATGATTTGATATATGTATACATTGTATACTGATTACCACAGTCAAATTAATGAACACATCCATCACCACCCATAGTTACCATTTTTGTGTGTGTATGTGTGTCTGTGTGGTGAAAACACTTAAAATCTTTCTTCTTATTAAATCTTAATTTAAAAGTATAGTATTATTAACTATAGTCACCATGCTGTACATTAGATCCCGAAAATTTCATCTTAAAACTGAAAGTTTGTACCCTTTGAACAATACTTTTGTCTTTTAACTGTATACTTGAGTTAAGTGTGATTTATGCACCACAGGTATAGTATTAGAGTATTCTGAATTTGATAATATTGTTACCTTTACAGTGAGTTTTATACTTTACTGTTCTTTTGTTTCAACTGAAAGAACTCCTTCTTGCACAACAGGTCTAGTGGTGATGAATTCCTCAGCTTTTGTTTGTTTGGGAAGGTCTTTATCTCTACTTTATTTCTGAAGGATCACTTTACTGGGTATAATACTCTTGGTTGACAATTGTTTTTCTTTCAGCACTTTGAAGCTATCATTCCAGTTTTTACTGATCTACAAAATTTCAGCTGAAAAATCTACTAATAGTATGATAGAGCTTCCCTTGCATGTGATGAGTCACTTTTCTCTTACTGCTTTCAAAATTCTCTTTTTGTCTTTGACTTTTGAGAATTTGATTATATTGTGTCTTGGTGAATATCTATTTTTAATCTATTTGGAGTTCTTTGATATTCATGGATCTGGATTTTTATTTCTCTCTCCAAATTTGGGAAGTTGTCCATCACTATTTCTTTAAACAAATTTTCTATCCATTTCTTTTCTTTTGCTGCTTCTGGCATTCTTATAATGTGTAAATTAGTTCATTTGATGATGTCCCATAAGTTCCATAGGCTTTCTTCACACTTGCTCATTATTGTTTCTTTCTTAAATATTTGTTCCTTGAACTAGGTAGTTTCAAGTGATTTTTCTTTGAGCTCATTGATTCTTTCTTCTGCTTGATTGAATGTGCTTTTGAAGCTTTCTGTAGAATTTGTCATTTCAGTCATTGTGTTCATCAGCTCCAGAATTTCTTTTTTTTTCACGGTGAGTTCTTTTTTAATTTTTTTAAATATGGGAACTTCTTTTTTTTATTTAGGATATTATGGGGATACAAACATTTTGGTTATATGTTATGACTTTGCCTCACCCAAGCCAGGATTAGAGGTGTGCCCTTCCCCCGTACAATGCTCACCACATCCATTAGTTATGAGTTTATCCACCCCCACCCCCAACCCCCAATGAATATTACTACCATGTGAGCACCTTACTGTTGATCAGTTAGTGCCAACTTTATGGCGAGTACATGTGGTGCTTGTTCTTCCATTTTGTGATACTTCACTTTGGAGGATGGGCTCAAGCTCTATCCAGGATAATGTAAGAGGTACTAGATCACCATTGTTTTTTATAATTGAGTAGTATTCAAGAATTTCTATGTGGTTCTTTTTTTGTTTCTATTCCTTTGTTGAATTATCATTTTGTTCACATATTATGTTCTTGATTTTGTTTGGTTGTCTATCTGTATTCTTTTGTCGTTTACTGAATTTCTTTAAGATTATTATTTTGAATTCTTTGTCTATAGATCTTCATTTCTTTAGGGTCAAATATTGGTGCTTTGTTTTCTTTGGTGATTCATATTTCCTTGATTATTTGTGATGCTAGCAGTCTTGCATTTGTGTATATACATTTGATAAAGTAGATACCTCTTCTAGTCTTTACAAACTGCCTTTGGCAGGGAAATCCCTCCAGAAGTCAGCCTGTCCAGAGATTCTGAGTGGCTTTGAGCCTGAGTCTGCAGGGACTGGCCTGGTGCTTATGACTGCTTGGTGCCTGGGTCGGTGAGGATGAGCCTGATCCTAAGTCTGTGGTGGCTGGCCTGACACCTGTTTCCACTGGGTGGGCCTAGTACCTGGGTTCATGAAGGCAGGTCTGGTGCCTTGAACTGTGGGGATGGATGTGGAGCTTATGTCTATGGGGGCTGACTTGTTTTATAGAGCCATGGGTGCCAGCTGGGAGCCTGGGTCCATGTGTGCTGGTCTGGTACCTGGGGCTGCCAGGGCTGGCCTCGCATTGGGGAAGGCCTGGAACCCCAGTCTGAGTCAGCTGGGTGAGCCCACGGGGGTTGGCCTGAAGCCTGGGTGCAAGGAACAATCCCAAAGCCTGGGGCTTCAGGGAGTGGCCTGGCACCAAGGTCCACTGGGGTGGGCCTGGTGCTGGGGTCCATGGTGAAGTCAGGTGCTCACTTCACTATCCTTCCCCCACATGGAGGATATCTCTCCCCATGCTGTTCCATGCAAACTTGGGAGAGGAATGATACAGGTAACATGAAGCAGTCCTTCCTACACTATTCAATGCATGTTTTAAAATTTCTGTGCTTTACTCAGGCACTATACTCTCCCACCTGGATTCTTTGACTCTTGCGAAAATATTTTCATGCATAGATGGTTGTTAAGATTGATGTTTCTGAGGGGATAAGCACTGGAAACTCCTAGTCTTCCATTTTGCTGATTTCACTATCTTGCTAATCTGAAATGTTCTATTTTTGCTTATTAACTGATAAATAATATAACATTGTTCCACAAATTAAAATTTAACACTCACTACATTGTTACTTTCAATTAAGAATATGTAATAAGTAATTTCTTTGTGATATTACAAATTTCAGTGAATTTATTGCATCTAGTTCAATTCCTAATCCACTTAGGAAGTTTTTCTTTGTAGTTGTTCTAAGACAGTAAATTTGACATTGACTTGATATATTTGTGTTCTTACTTTGATTCCTTACTTTTCTCATAGATTTTCCCTCCTCCCATATTATTGTTCATGAATTAGGACAAAATATTTTCTTAGTGATTAAAACAATGATATAAGGTAAGAATAAGAATAATTAAGATATGATATAATATTCATTGTCTTATGTTCTCAAATTTTACCATATTTTAATTCAAAGTGATAGAAATTTTTTTAAACATTTATAACAATCATAGCCTTTATAAGTGACTGTTAAAGTTTTATGATGATGTAAAGGGTAAATGGAATGTGAAATAGGGAACACAATTTGACAAAACTGTATTAAAAATGTTGGGGAAAGTAATAAAAAGAGTTTTGATATGTTATAAACTTTATTGTTTGTATATATGCATATTTAATAATTAACATTGACAACACCACCTATAAAATAGAGGTATTATTAACTACATTTTATAGAAGAGGAAACTGATACACTAATATAAAGATTTTACAATTTGCTTATGTTATTAGCACATAGTAGAAAAAGTCAAAAACTGAAATAGCTAAAAATGGCATTCACCAATGATTAGAAATGGCTCTGTCCAATTTTGTTACTTTGGACTAAAGTAGAAAAATAGATCTTTCACATGGAATCTCTTTTCAACAGTCTTATGACATAGAGAAGACTGAAGAATATGAATTTGACTAGCGTTTATTGTGTTAAGACTAGAGGATTTCAAATCAATTTTTTAGGAGCAAAGTGATTTTATTCAGGATTAATAGATGTTTAATAAAATACTTTAGATATAAAAACAAATATCA
>NW_012150507.1:1679889-1684448 GCF_000956105.1 Propithecus coquereli
TTAAGGAAAACACCTCTTAAATATCAAACAAAAAAATTGGAAAATATATTTTTCTCTTAAAATTGCTTACCAAATACTTCATCTCTCGTTTATAAGGGATAACCTAAAATACCTCTCAGATCCCTTATCAAGATTTTACACTTCCAAAAAGAAGAAAGCAGATTTCATTCATTACCAGCCAACTGTGCCCTATTAGGAAGCAAATGAGTAGACACTTCTGGGTTACTTTATCCATAATGAATGCACAGAATATTGCTGGCTCCTCCCAGAGAGTCACAAAGATAGGAGATGTCTCTGAAAAGAAAAGTGCTGGTCCCTGGGGATTAGAATCCTTGTACCTGTCAGAAAGTTAAATGTCTCAGCTGAAGGCAGCTATTCACTTAGACTTTCAAAAATGAAGATCCTTTTGATGGATTAAAAAACCACATAATTTTAGATAGATGGATAGATAGATAGCTGTACATATACACAAACACATGCACAAACACACACACATATATGTACATATTGCAAAAGAATGTATGCAAATAAATCGAGGATACACATATAGCTTGCTTTAGCAAAGATAGAAAAATATCTATTTTAAAAATTAGATTTCCTGCCAGCATTGGCATATTATTTCAGCTGTATTTGTCTAAACCCAAGATTCCCAAACTCAGTTTTGACTGAGGGCTTTACTATTACCATGGGAAATATGAAGGGTATTTGAACAGATAGCAACCCCTTCAATAACTAGGGTAAGCAGCATGGTCTTAAATAACATTGATGATTTTACTATATAGTAGGTTGATGAGTATGTAGTATAATATATTTTTTAATTATGTCATGATTCAAATAGTTCAGGCTGAGCTAGAAAGTCACCTAGGATAGTTTCTGCTCTATTAAGAGCCACTTAATTCACTTCCATCTATATAAATGTAGGTTTAATTTAAGTATCATTTGTCCTTTGGAAAGGATATGAAAACATTTTATTTTTGTAGTTTCCTGTTGTTTAGCAATACTGCCTATCACTTAAGTTTGCAGAATTCGAGGGTGGGAGTGGGGTTAACTGAGGTTTCCCAGAAAGAAGGAACCTCAAAGAGACCCTGATCGTCTTAAGATTCAAAGTTAGGACAATGTACGTGGTTAACCAGGCTGGCCCTGGTTAAGATCTATTGGCAGCAAGGAGTACCAAGGGTTAAAATGTCCTCTCCACAAGAAGCCTGATGAATCAGGTTCAACATAGAGCCATATACATTCACGGGTGGTGGTGAATTCCAACATAGCGTATGCTCTGCAGATACACTTTGGTGTAATGTATGCACTGGAGAAAAATTAATGTTATGAATGGAGAGAATTATAACATTTGAGCTCATGGTTGCAGCACATCTTGCAGTTGAGGGCATGAGGTCTAGGTTAGCAAGTACATTACTGCAGTTGTGAGACTACAGATAAATTAACCCTTAAGTGTCTCAATTTCTTTATTTTTTAAAGAGGATTATTTTTTCATATAGGGTAGGTATTTCTCTTCAAAGGTAGATGTGAGAATAATTGGTGATACAGATTAAGTGATTTGCACAGTGTCTAGCACTTATTATGTGCTCTCTAAATATTTACTAAAAATAAGTAATGATTATTATTAGATATTATAGAAAGGAAGTATATAAGGATGAAAAGTACCCATTATTCCAGACCAAAAGTCTTGGATACAAGTTCAGGCTCTAAGTGAATTTAGCCAGTACCTTATGGTGCCTAATGTCTTGTAGTTCACAAAACATTTTACAAACAGCATGTCATTTAATTATTCTCTTCATCTCGGCTTTCTCATCTGTGACACTGGAGACATAGTAGCACCTGCCCTACTTACTTTACACACTTGTGAGTGTGAAATACAACAAAAACTTTGTAAGCACCATGTAAATGGCAATGAATTATATATATGATAATTATTAACCTTGTCATTATTAGGAGCTTGTATATCGGGGCATATACTTGGCAGAAGTGAAGGCTTAGTGGTGTTAACCCCAAACAAATTAAGTGGAAGTTCTGAAGATCCCAATATGAAAACAAGATCTCATGAAATTAAGTGATAAAGAAGGAATGGTGATGTTTTTCAAGTAGCTTTAGGTGACTGTATCTAAGTGAATTAATTTGTATTTACTAAGCACTAAAATGAATTAAATGTATTTATTAAGCACTTGTGATAAACCTGACACAAGACAATAAACTTTATGGGAGCAGAGGCTGGGTCTGTCTTTGCTACCATTTTATCCCAGTGTCCAGCTTTGAACAAATGAACAATATTGTGTTTGCTATGTTGAGAGATACACCAAAATGCAAGAGATGGTCCCTACGGTATCTCTTTCCCTTCCTCTCTCCCTTCCTCAAACCTTTATGTGAAGGTATTGTATGACAGGCACTTGGTTAGACACTAGGGGAAAAAGCAAACTAGAAACAGACCATTGCATTGACAAGCTAACAGACCAGAGAGAGATTTACATGTAGAAAGATGAGATAAATATGATACAATGTGACAAGTGATATAACAAAGCAGGAACAAGTGCTGTGGGAGACTCATGGATAGAGCACTACCCTTTGCTTAAATTAGAGTAGTAAATTATGTTTTAAAAATCTGGAGGGCAACGCAAGGCTGTATGTTCTTAAGTGATAGAACAAATATTGCAAGAATGCAGAGATTAAAAGCCTATTTCCATCACATATTTAAGAATATATTGTTCAGTGCCATTAGCTAATAAGAACAATCGCCTCATACCTAGCCTATGGAGCAATGAGAAAATAAATATGAAATCTCTTTAAGGAAATCCTTTGTGGTCAGGCACTTGATCCCAGGTCGGTGCTCAACTGAATTCCAAATTAGTGCCGAGAACAAAACTCTTTCATCATACCAACAGTTTTTAGCATTCGCACATTATTAGTGCATTTGTAGTTTTAGATCTTAGATAATATTGTTCTATGTCAAGAAAATGGAAGAACAAGATCTTCATGTCCTTTAAACAACAAATCCAACTTTTTGTCCTATTGGTAACTGCTGGAGTCCTTCAATCAGTATAAGAGATTAGGGCTTCTCTGCTAATACGTGAGACAACTGCAGACTTTAGCTCCTGGCTCAGAGCATTTCTCTCCATCTCTACTCCCATCTTCATTCTTCTTGATTTCAGCATGCCCTCTTCTTACATTTCTCTTCTCCAATTTCTTGGTCCTCTATCTCCTTCAAGCTTTTCACTTCCTCCCCCATATCCTAAATTATATACTACCATCAAAACGTCAACACAACCCAATCTGGATTTTGGACATCCACTCTTTGAACTTGGGCTTCACCCTTCTTTATTCCCACAATTCAGTGTTCCCTCTGCCTATTTAAGCAAACAGCGAGTCCAGTTGCTGCTAAGTCAAAAACACATCCCACATCCACCCATTTTCTTTCTCTCCTTGCATCACCTTTGTCTAAACCACCATCAATTATTTAGACACTATTAAACTTGTTGCTATTGCTTAAAAAGCTGGTAATAATTCTAACAAAAGTATTAGCCCAGTTAAGAACATGTTTTAAGTTTCCTATCAAAGAAAAATTAGACCAAATGTAACATTTATTTACCTTAAAAAGGGAAGTGCAGCTTAAAAGAAAATGTAAAGAAAGTTTAAAGCACTTTATTTATAGAGTAAAAGGCAATAATCTTTATCAACCAATACAACATCCACATTATACTGACATTACCCTCTTTGTGATCACATATGAGCTAATTTATGTTACAGAAACACATTTAGAGCAAAAGAGACTTATCTATCTATAAACTTTTTAAAAGCCAATATTCTATAAAAGTAAATTTTAAATTTGTCAAGAAATTTCAAAATCATTTGGTTTCTTAATTAATATGAATGAATGTATATAGAATGAAAAGAGTAAGATAATTTGGATTTTAGTATTGTCATGCCATATAAGAACAATATGATCTTTAGATAATTGCTTTAGCTAGTTGGTAACTCCTCTTTAACAAAAGAAAAAATAAGCTGCGGGGTGTGGTGGCTCATGTCTGTAATTCTATCCCGCTAGGAGGCTGAGGCGGGAGGATGGCTTGAGCTCAGGAGTTCAAGACTAACCTGAGCAAGAATGAGACTCCATCTCTAATAAAAAAAAAAAAAAAAGAATTATACCTGAATTGCTTTCATCATAGGGTTGATATCACAATCAAATGAGATGCAATAAGTATAAAGGAGAACATATAATGTGCATAATAAGTATAAAACTACTTTGAACAGTAAACAATATATGTAGATATAAAATGTTTAGATTATTAAGAAGAAAATATTACTACTAGCAATTGCTAAATCTTGTCTTTATCTATCAGTGAGATAAGAGCAAAAAGTGCACAGCCTCCAGGGTGTTCCTCTATGAAACTTTGCATTTAAACAGAGCCATTATCCAAATTCCCAAAGGATGAAGACCAACTTTTTCATAAAACCCAAGCTTGTCACAGGAGAGCAAAGGGAAAAATCCTGCAGTGGAACAAATGTAAGCATATTGTTAATCATCCTGGAAAGTGAGACACATTTCCACTGCC
>NW_012150507.1:1686417-1686796 GCF_000956105.1 Propithecus coquereli
CTACCTCCTTAGTGGTTTCTCTTGAGAGCAGAGCATGCCTGCCTGGGCCTCCCAGAGAGCTAGGATTACAGGCGTGAGCCACCGCGCCTGGCCTGAGAGTGACTTTTTTGATTTTCTCAATTTCTTCTACAATAATTGGTTTGTTTAATTTGTTCTTACTTTTTTCACTTAATTTTCACAGAAAATCATCCATTTTGAAGAGTAAAATTTGTATTTCCAATATATGTTGATTTTACTTTATGTCAATTAATTTCTTTACTTTTAATTTACTTTGTTTTTGTGCCTGAACTTATAATTGTATCTATTAATAATTTTTAATTTGCTACCTTCCCAATCATACTTCTAATTTTGCATGCTATGATTTCTCATCTTTTTTTTG
>NW_012150507.1:1688368-1698935 GCF_000956105.1 Propithecus coquereli
ATCCACCCGCCTCGGCCTCCCAGAGTGCTAGGATTACAGGCGTGAGCCACCGCGCCCGGCCTGTGTATGAATTCTAATAGTGCATAAACAAGTTGTTTCTATGCAGCATAGATTAACTTCATCATCCTCATTTAACAGAATGGGTTATAGACTAATCAGAAAGTGTGGTTTTAAGTTAGTACTTGCTGTTTCAGCCCTTCTCATAGGCTGGATTTAGAAATTAAGTGAATGCCAGGGTAAATGTCCTATACATCTGAGTGGAATACCTTCTCAATGAATTTAGAGATCCTCTAATCTGAGAACCATTATCAGTACATTGCTTAGAGCCAAGGTTTGCATTAACATGGGCACTCAACCCACTCTTTGATCAATGTTAGCTCTGTGACATGTTTGGAGTTTTTTACTTTAAAAACTCCCTTTTTTCTTCATAGATACAGAAGAATTAGCATTCACACCTCTATGCATAGCAATTGAACAAAGTATAGTGGCTCAATGAAAAAAATAATTACATAAACAGGAATGAAGTCAAAGATAATTTGGGCACTAGAGCAAAGACTTGTCAGCAGACCTCCTACTAATAGTGGGTAAACCCTTCAGGGCCTTGGTTCAATAGCAAAAGCCCTTTCACTAAACTCCCACTCCACGAACCTTACAAGCCCCACAAAGGAGAAAAGGAAGAATAGGGGTTTGCCAAGATATAGAATTATTAGGAAGTGTTAGCACTTTATTTTTTTGAATTCTGGAAAATTTAGAAATCAATTATATTTTAAAGGTTTCAGTCTTTGTTTTTTTGTTAGTTATTGATTTGATAAAAAGTCTTCTCTTTCTTTATAGTTTTTAATAGATTCTTTTACCTAGAAATAACAATGGAACTTTGTTATAAACGTATTTGTTACATTGAAGAATTTGGTAATAACAATGGCCCATCATGGGCCTCATTCAAGGGTGTTTGTCTCTTCATTTCAAATCAGTGACTTTTTATTGCATATCAGATGAACGTAAGCTGCGATAATGAGTAACATAAACACCACCCTCAAGGTGATTAAAAGACAAGTACCCAAATCAGCAGAGCACAGGAAGAATAACTGTGCTATAAGAATTCAATGCCTTATAAAGATCCTGATAATCTTGTCTGAAGGCATCCACGTGATTCCTTTGAAAATGTGGCATTTGTATGGCATCTACAGTTGGCATCATCAGATGCTGTGCCCAGATCTCCACAGATCTGTGACCATTTATTCTGCTTCTCCCCTAGTTTCTGTGTTCTTTGGCTTCTTTGACCTGTGCAAGCTCACAAGATTTACGCTTATCCTTCTCTTGCTCAGCCCTTCCCCAGTGACTGGTGGAGGGGAAGAAATGGTTTCAAATCAGGACAAACCCTGAGGTGTGATTCACATTCCAGAGTTCCCCTGCAGCATCGGGCTGAGGCTGGGACTTTTCTAAAATCACACCCTTGACTGACTTCATCTTCCCCTTGTCCTACTTCTCCTACCTCCTTAGTGGTTTCTCTTGAGAGCAGAGCATTTCCTCAATAAATTCTTTGCACATGAGTCCCTGTTTCAGGTTCTAGTCCTGGGGAACCTGATACCTACAGACAGGGCATAAAGAGCTTCAGATGTGGACAAGAAAAAGAAGTTTCTAAGAAGAAGACATTTGAGGCTCATCTGGGAAGAAGTGAACAGTCTAGTTTGGCTTAAGACAGGAAAGTTGTGGAAAAGAAAACTGGAAATGTCATTCAGGGCCATCATGAGACCCTGAGAGAATCTTGAAAGCCAGGGCAGACTTTTTTTATAAAGTAGCCATATGTTTAAGGAAACCCCACAACACAAAACCTGAGGATAATGAAGTTCTCATGAATTGAAGGGATCAATATCCAAACATATTGTATGAATATACACCCCACAAATTTCAGTGAAATAAAGTCACTTTAAGCCAAGATCATTAATTATAAACCACATTTGTTTCTAATGGTGTCACAGTTGATTATAACGACTCATGTCGTTCAGGATATAAACTTCTTTAAAAGGATTCCTCTGAGTGACTTGAGTAGTACTCTCCTTATCTGTAGCTGGTAAAGTAGAGCTGAAATATCCCCTTTAGGATTTAAACCTGTGATTCTAATGTTTTTAAAGGGAATGCTGGAACTCTCTACCCCTTCCTTGTTCTTACAGTTTTTTCGCAGTGATGTAGATGTATCGTTCAGCTATTTTCAGTATCACTAAAAATAAAGGTAATTCACTATAATTGCATCTTAATTAACTAGATTTATTGTTCTTTAGGAGGTTTTTATTTTTTAACAGTTATTTCTAACTAAGGTTGTCCCTTTATAACTTGACTTTGAAACCTGGTATTTAAAAAATGGCTTTGATCAAATGTATACCCTACATGTTATTGCAAACACAGAGTGATAATACATATTCCTTTATCAGGGAGGATTCTATAATTCAAAGTAAATACTAAGAATGCCAGGTATGGGGAGTGGATGAGAATACAAGTTATATATCTTCTAATGTTACTATTTGACAAAGATATATGTGCTTACATAGTAACAATAACAGGAATAATGCCTTCTGCATACATCAGAAACATTATATAACACTTGAATTTAGAGTCTTAGAAACTAAGCCTCTTAGAATCATTAGAAGTTGATGAAATGAATACAAATTATTGATAAAGCATATTACATTTGACAGATTTTCTATGTATTCCACATCTCCTCTTTTAGTTTCAGCACTTCAGATAATCTTGTAGAAAATTCAAAGATCTTGTGACTAGTGATGAACATCAAATCTTGTACCTGATACAGAAATAGGTTTGTTGGAGCTACCACATTGTGATTTATATTAGAGTTTTAGTGCTTAAAAAATAAATGATTTATTATCTTTACTTTTAGCTCAACTATAAATTCTACATAAATCTTTCCCTTTTTCCTGAGACTGGAGGAGTCACAGATTCTATGTGTTTTTGTAAGGATCTGTTCTTACAATTTGTGTACTAGTATTAATGAGTATTTATTTGCCTCTGCCCACAAAGGATTGTAACTGATATGCTGTTGAATTCCTTATGACCTGCAGCATGGTAGGAATATGGTAAGTGTGAAGGACAATAAATAGAGGTAAATTATGTTCTACACACATTTCTTGCTTTTAGGATCTGATAGGTTAATGTGCACTTTATTATTCCTCAAATAGGAATTGTAATTATCAAATTATAAAATATGTGTGACAGTGCAGTCATTCCTAGAATAATCCCATTGATTACATTTTCCATAGGTTTGTTCAGTATTTGGGAACAAACAAAATTAACTAAAGAGCTAATGTTTAAACAGAAGATTTCATTAAATTCCAATCATATGTTCCCATAGACATCTATACTCTTTTGCATCTAAAAATTCATGTATAGAGAACAGCTATTTTTGTTCTTCAGTTATACAAAGATTCAACTTGGAAATGTGGCCTAATCTTTGAGGGAATGACAAGGAAAAGGACAAGAAGAAAGAATCTGAATCTCTAGAATAGATATGAACTTTTTATAAGAGGGACGAGGACTATTTCCATTGTCAAATTAAATAAGCAGGAGGCCATTGGCCCAAGGCTGCCTCTGTAATTTGAGTTCCTATGTAGTGTACATAAAAGAATGGAAACCTAATTTAGGAATATAACTTTTGTAACAGATAGTTGGGCCTCGGCCAATCCCAAGCAGCCAAGTTTCAGCCAATTACAGGCTGCCAATTGATCAAACTGTATCCAAAGAAGGCAGATGCCAAGCTGTAACCAATCAGGCTGTTTCTGTCCTTGACTTGTGTGTCCTGTTTATAAGTACTCATTGCCAGCTCTCTGAACCTCTTCTGGTTCTGAGTGCTGCCTGATTCATGAATAGTTCTTATCTCAAATAAACTCTGTTAAATTTAATTTGTGAAAAGCTTTCTTTTAACACCATGAAAAAGAAGAACTCTGAAAAACATGCTGTCTCCAATCACATCATTCTCTCAAACCTGCTCTCACTGCCCCCTGCTCTCAGTTCTCCCCAGTGTTAACTCCATCCCTTCCTGCTGTCCTCACAAGCTCCTCTCTCATCTGGGACCCGATGAGTAGTCACTTCAAGAGGTTCTCACATCACTTTAGTTATCTTGCCTCTTTGTTTCCTCATTATGTCCAAATTACTCTAATATACTCTGGGAAACTCCCATGGGTGCCTTTAAAAGATTGAGATAGTAGGATAATCAGAGTTGGAAGGATCATCTGATTTGACCCATATTTAAAATAAAGAAACTACAGTCAGATGGGTTAGTGGCCTTATCTCTATCTCTCACCTGGAGAAGCCTGAAGTCATCTAGCATCAACTCTCTCAACTTTTGTAGTTCTACACCTCACATTCACTGTTTTCTTTTATCTAGTCTTCTCATCTTTTCCTCTCATCTCAGAGAAAGGAGTTTGCTTCCTCTCTGAAGCAAGCTCATCTGTTTCTACCTCAAATGTAATGTTAATTCCCCTCTTATGTCATTTCTTTTGCCACTCTTATCATCTAAGGCCACTTTTAACTGGTGAAAGTTTTCTTTCCCCCTCCCCTTTTTGGCCACATTTATGTCTTTCTTACTATAAAGAAAAATCCAGTGGTTTCTATAAAACCTGAGAAATGTTCAATGTCCCCCATAATTTTATTACATAAGTTAAAATGATACAATTTTATCTATATCAGATCACATCATCAGAAATTTAAAAGTTTGGTAATACACAAATTTGGCAAGAGTTCGAGTCAATAGGCAGTCATTTAGAGGAAATGGAAATCAGTACAACCTCTGTGGATAGAAATTTGGCAACATTTATAGAAATTTAAAATGCAATTCCAAGACTGAAAATTTTTCTCACAAAAATACTCATGTAAGTGGATAAAGAGTTCATTGTCATTATTTGTAATAACAAGAAAAGAGGCATCAAAAAGTAAATGTCCTATAATAAGACATTAACTAAATATATCATTGTATATACATATATGAGATTACTATGAAGCCACTCAGAAAAATTAAGTGATGTAGAACACCTTCCAAAACATTTTTTTTAATTTTTAAAATTGACACATAATAACTGTACATCTTTATGGGGTATGTAGTGATGTTGCAATGCATGTAATATGTAATGATCGGTTCGGGGTAATTAGTATATCCATTATCTCAAACATTTATCATTTCTTCATATTGAAAACATTCAATATCTTCCTTCTGGCTATTTGAAACTATATTATTGTTAACTATATTTATCCCACAGTGCTATAGAACAATAGAACTTACTGCTCCTTTCTAGTTGTAATTTTATTAAAATATATCCATTAATAAATCTCTCCCTGCCCAGTAATATGTACACACACATTACTTATATGTGCATAAATGTCTAACAGATACATACAAATTATTAATAGAAATTACTCTTTAGGAGTGTCAAAAGATTTTACTTTTCATAGGCCACCTCTTATTATTATGGTTTAAATATTTTACTGTGTTGCTTTTATAATATGAAAAAGTTTATATAGCTGATAATGTGGAGTTTGAACCAAAAGTAAAAATCCTAAGCAAGAGCGAGACCCCGTCTCTACTAAAAATACAAAGAAATTAATCGGACAACTGAAAATACATAGAAAAAATTAGCCGGGCATGGTGGCACATGCCTGTAGTCCCAGCTACTCGGGAGGCTGAGGCAGAAGGATCGCTTGAGCCCAGGAGTTGGAGGTTGCTGTGAGCTAGGCTGACGCCACGGCACTCACTCTAGCCAGGGCAACAAAGTGAGACTCTGTCTCAAAAAAAAAAAAGAAAGAAAAAAAAAAAAAAAAAAATCCTATCATTTCAATTCAGTGGTAGATGAGATCAGGTAAGGACCAGGACCCAGATCTGGTAGGACCTTGTCCTAGGCTGTGGTAAGAACATGGAATTTTTGTCTGAGTGTACGAGAAGCCATTGGATGTTTATGCACAGGGTTGACATAATGTGATTTCCTTTTTAAAGGCTGTTGTCTGGAGACTAGACAATAAAGGCATCAGGGCAAGAGTGGATATATGGTTAGAGAGACCCAATAATACTTTAGGAATCATAATTCCTTGGAATCTGCATTAAAACACACTGTCAATTTTCTAGTTGATTTATTGGAGGTTTTTAAAAATAAGATTTTCTCTGTTCTGATATTTTTATTTTAATTGAAAACAGGCATATCTGTGTCCCTTTTGCTTATTTCTAGCACATCTGGAATTGTGCTTCAGAGCCCTTTGAATGTTTTATAAATGTTTTAAAATGTTTTCTAGGAATCAAGTTGCTAGAAAAGTCTTTAGCCTAATTCATGCCATAAGTGATAACATTTCTTACCAGAATTTTGCTGATGAGGTAGACAAGGCCCAAAGAAGTTAAGAGTCTTCTCAAAAGTCTCAGAGCTATGAGGTGGAGGAATGGAGACTACAACTAAATTCATCTCTCTCCACTAGTAGATGACACTGAATACTGAAGAAGATGGAGCATTTTGGTGTCTCAATTTGGAAGGAGGGTTGTGGTGTAGAGGGTGGGCATTTGATACAGAGAGACACACAGGCTGCCGCTAACCAGGCTGCTGGCTGGTGTTACTTTAAAGCATCTCTCTGGCTCATCATGGCTACAGAAGTCTATCCTAAAAGATGAAGTAGCCAAATTCCTTAGGCAAAACCAAATTTCTCACTTCCAGGAAAAAGAATATACAAAAGGTTTCTTGGATATCAAATCACTTTAGAAAGTAATATTTTGATGACTTAAGTGTGAACAAATTAGAAACACATGTTTTTAGTTTCCTAGGGAATAATGATTGCTTTAAAATTAACCTAAAGGTGCCAGGTGGAGTTTAGATTTTTATTAAGTCTCAAACATTTGGCAAATAGTTCAAGATGTAGAACCCCATGTGCATCTGGATTCATCTAGTCCTGATATAAATTAGATATCACAAACATGTGTTGAGTTGTGTGGCTTTGATCTCCTTTCAGAAGGGATTGGATTCTCAGGACCTAACTTGCTCTCACAAATGGAAGTTCTCTGTGTGCCTGGATTTTCCCTCTCTTCACTAATATTTTCCATTAACTCATGGGAATATGGATGAACATTTGGAAAGTCAGTTTTGGAGTGTGACATGACCAAAAAGCCTTTATATTTTAAAATTAATAAATAAAATTTTCAATGATAATCACAAACCTACTCAGGAAACCTTTAAAATTGGAGGCTAAGTTTTAGAAAATGTTTTCATTTGGGAAATTATGTGTTAGATTTTTGTGAACATTCTAACATAGTTATGATTCATGATCATACGAAGTGATAAAACTTATAGATGTATAAGAAAAAAACATACAATCTTATTCACTATGATTGAAAACAAAAGGAAAAAAACTCATCCTTTTAAATAAAATACTTCTTTAGATTTTAGTTCACATTGAAATACTGGTTATAAATGGCACAAAACCGGCATAATTCTCACTAATATTATTCAGTTTGAATTTATAATGGTTTATGGGCATTGAGTAAGCTTTATTTAATATAGTATAATTTATTATCTTATTTTTGCCAACAAAAATAATTTTTCTTAAGTAATCATATGTGTGTATCTATCTATCTGTCTCTGTCTCTATATCGCTCTACGTACTTATATTTAAACACATGCACATATTTATAAATTTTTTTCCCACAGGTTCTGATAGCCATAATTCTTCTAATTTGGTGGGGACAGGCTATTGTATAGAAGGCAGTAGTCATGGTGTCACAGCTGGAAGGATCAAGCTTACTTCACCATGTTTGAGTTACATTTCTTCTCCATAGCATCAGGGAATTATGAAACATACTCTCCTTTCTTGATCTTATAATATTCGGTCATTTCCCCTTTATATCCCAGCTAAACCTAGAGATGTTTTATCTCAATGGTATCCAACTTCCATTTTGGTCAGGGGACTTTTCAAAGCTGTTGAACCTATTTAGGAATTCTTAAAGTGTGAAAGTAAAAATGGTTTGCAAACTAATTAGAGGAAGTTGATGCAGTTCCATCTGATTGATTTTTTATCTTTTTAATATGTTTTCTTTGGTGGAAAACTGAAGAGTGACTAGGAACAGAAAGATATAACATAAACATTTGGATTATCCTTATTTCTACTGCAATGTTATTCTATAAATATTAATTAATAATCTATTCTGTGTGTTGCCCCATGATGTGTACGGTACTAAAATATGAGACATATTCATTGCAAACCATTTACCGGTTTTGTAACTTGAACTTATTATTTAATTTCTCTGTGCCGCAGCCCAGCTTCCTCATTTATAAGGTAGAAATAATAATATATTAATAACTATCTGATAAGGTGAGTTAATACATGAAAAGCACCTAGAACTATCCCTAGCCTGTAGTAGGAGCTCAATGCTTTATTATTATTATTGTCATTTAAAGGATACATAATTGAGACTTATGTGTATAAAATAATCAGAGAACAACACAGACATATTTGATTGTAGTGAAGTAATATCAAACTAGATTCTTCACTGGTAGAAACCTAGGGGTAGAAGCTCACTAAAGAGGCCTAATAGCCTGTTGGCAGCACAAAGATATTAGACCCAAACACTTTTTAAATGTTTTGAAATGCTAATTGAAGGATGGATTATAAAGGGACAAGAATGAATCATGGGAGAACAGATAGGAGGCTATTGTAGTATTATAGTTGAGAACTAATATTTGACTAGGGTAGTGGTAGTGGAATTGGATACAAATGGACATATTGAAGATATATATTTGAGGTAGAACCTTCAGCCCCTTGTTGAAGGATTATCTATGCCTCATGAGGGTGTGGAAATGTACAGAATCAAGCACCATTTATCCCCACACAACCACATTAAAAAAGTTTTGGTGTTAACAACAGAAAAATTGATACAGTAAATGGTGATACATTTAGTGAGATGAGGATGAGAAATGGGGTTTGAACCCATGCTGTTAAAGGTTCCTATGAGGCGTCAAGCAAAGGATCTGGACCAGAGATGTACAACTGGATGTCACGAGCTTATAAAAGGTATGTAAAACCACGGCAGTGAAGGTGATCATATAGAGATAGAGTTTATTTAGAGAGAAGAAAGAACCCAGCACCTCCAACTTTGCAAGGTAAACTACTAGCAGGGAAGGCTGAGAATGAGTTTCGTGAGGGAAAAACAAAGATAAGGTGAATTAAAAAGAAAATGAATAAATAAACAAGAAATAGCTACCCTCTAAAGAATACATTAAGTCAGGTCTCTGCCTCTTGCATTGTTAAATATTTATTACCTAACATCTCTTCACCACAGTCACACCCAGGAGCTTCCTTAACATGAACTGGAAAAGACAAAGAAGTACATATTTCAGGTATTATCTTCCAGTTAAATGTACCCCCTGGATGGTAAAGTTAAGATGATAAAAGCCCTCAACAAATTAGGCATAGAAGGAATATACCTCAAAAAAATAAAAGCCATGTATAACAAACCCACAGCCAACTGCATACTGAATGGAGAAAAGTTGAAAGCATTCCCCCTAAGAACTGGAAAAAGACAAGAATGTCCACTTTCACCACTTCTATTCAACATGGTACAAGAAATCTGAGCCAGATCAATCAAGCAAGAGAAAGAAATAGAAGGCAGGCATCTAAATCAGAAAAGAGGAGGTCAAACTATCACTGTTTGCCAATGGAATGATCACATGTCTAGAAAACCCTAAAGACTCCACCAAAAGCCTCCTAGAATTGATAAATAAATTCAGTAAAGTCTCAGTTTACAAAATTAATGTACACAAATCAGTAGCATTTCTATACAGTAATAACAGCCAAGCTGAGAATCAAATCAAGAACTGAATCCCTATAACAATATCTGCAATACACACACACATATGAATATACTCAACCAAGGGGGTGACAGATCTCTACAAGAGAACAACAAAACACTGATGAAGGGAATTGTAGATGACACAAACAAATGGAAAAACATCCCATGCTCATGTACTGGAAGAATAAAGTATAAATATTGCTTAAATGTTCATACTGCCCAAAGTGATTTATAGAGTCCATGTAATTTCCATCAAAATACCGAGATCATTTTTTAGAGAATTAGGAAAAAAATTCCTAAAGTTCATCTGGAATCAAAAAAAAGAGCCTGAATAGCCAAAGCAATCCTAAGCAAAAAGAACAAATCTGGAGTCATCACATCACCCAAGTTATTCTACAGGGCTATAACTAAAACGGCATGGTTTTAGTATAAAATTAGACACATAGATGAATGAAACAGAATAGAGAACTCAAAAATGAAAGCATATACTTACAAATGACTGATCTTTGATAAAGCAGACAAAAGAATACACTGGAGAAAGAATGACTTATTCAATAAATGGTGGTGGGAAAATTGAATAGCCACATGCAGAAGAATGAAAATGGATTCTTATCTCTCTGTCATATACAAAAACTAACAAAAAATGGATTAAAAACTTAAATATAAGACCTGAAACCATAAAAATTCTAGAAGGAAACTTAGGAAAGACTCTTCTGGACATTGGCTTAGGCAAAGAATTTATGA
>NW_012150507.1:1700057-1704479 GCF_000956105.1 Propithecus coquereli
TAAAAAGTCAAAAAACAATAGATGTTGATGTGGATACAGTGAAAGGGGAATATTTATACACTGTTGGTGGTAAGGTAAATTAGTACAACCTCTAAGGAAAACAGCATGGAGATTCCTCAAAGAACTAAAAGTGGACCTACCATTAGATCCAGCAATTCCACTACTGGGTATCTACCCAAAGGAAAAGAAGTCACTATATCAAAAAGATACCTGCACCTGAATGTTTATTGCAGCACAATTCACTATTCAAAGATATGGAATCAACCTAAATACCCATTAACTGATGAGTAGATAAAGAAAATGTGGTATATGTATACCACGGAGTACTACTAAGCCATAAAAAAGAATGAAATAATGTCTTTTATAGCCACTTGGATGGAACTGGAGACCATTATCCTAAGTGAAGTAACTCAGGAATGGAGAAACAAACACCATATGTTCTCACTTATAAGTAGGAGCTAAACAAGGGGTATACATAGTCATACAGAGTGATATAATAGACACTGGAGACTCAGAATCAGGGAGGGTGGGAAGGGGGTACAGGATCAAAAATTACCTACTGGGTACAATGTACCCTATTTGGGTGACGGGTACACTAAAAGCCCTGACTTTGTCACTATACAATTCATCCACGTAACAAAAAACACTTGTACCCCCCTGAGTCTACTGAAATAAACTTAAAAGGAGAGAGAAAATAGGATCCAAAGGTGTTCAGATTCATGGCCCCTTCATTCAGTTGTTTTGGATGTAAGACAAGCCTTTGTTACCAATAGGTCTTATTCCCCTACCATAAAATGAGCTAGAACTGGCTTTGCAAACAATGCAGCCTGGAACTTTTCAAGTTCACCCTTGGTTCCTATCAGCTGATGGCTTATTAAAGATAGAGCCAATCAACAAACTTCCAAAAACTACCTGATGGCATGCCAGCCCTTCTTCTGATAGTTTGACCTACTTGAAATGGAGAAATGAGCAAAATTATAAATATAAATATCCTTCCATGTGATTGCTTAGCCTTGAAGACAGAGAACTTGTCTTATTCATTTCTGCAACTCTCAAATAGAGCCAGCACCTGGCAGAGAGTGAGAACTCAAATCAGCATTTCTTGAATGAGTGAATAAATAAATACCCAATGTAGAGTGCTATGGAAGTAGAAATAAAGATAATACAAAATAACTCAGCTTCTATTAAGAAAAATCCTTATATTATCTTTTATCCATGTTCTATACACAGTATAGATATGTTTCCTGTACTGTTAAAATTCCAAAGCCTCTTCCCAGGCAACAGTATTCTTAAAAATCTATGAATTTGCCATATCACTTTTTGTTTTCCTCTCAAGGAAGATATTTTGCTAATGCAACAAAGCCAGCGAAAAGAACCAAACCCAAACTCTCTAGTACCAAGGGCTATCTATGGTGAGGCTGATCTGGGACATGGTAATTACTGTATCTTATTTTATTCTAAAAATTCAAATTTATATTTAACAGTCTGATTGTTGTGCCAGGAGCACACAGACTGCAGAAGAAACACTTGTAGATTGCAAAGTAATATTTAAAGAAAAATGCAGACTCGATAAGCATTTCCATGTTTTGTATATTTGCCTTTCAAGAAAAGATGTTGAATAGGCCATTTGATATGTTAGCTGAATGCAGCTGTTTAGATATTTGTTTGGTCTGCTATTGAATTTTTCATTAAAAATATGTGGTTAACAGCAGCCAACCTGATTTGCATGTGTGTGTTTCTGATTTGCTCACCGCAATGCCTCCTGTCTCCTACATCTTAATCACACCCAGGCGCCCGCCCCATTACATTACCAGAAGGGAAGTGATGGACATCCTTTGACTCTCTTCATGACCCCCTGATAATCCTGTTTCACACACAGGCTCCCTGCTGTAGGAAACACAAAAGCTGCCACTGTAGTTCTTTACTTCCAGTCGATATTCTGACAGACTTGATCTAGCAAATTAGTATGCTGTGGTAGGGGCACGACAAAAGACCCTTTTGACACACTCTGAATCAATACCAAGGCCGACAGAGAGCCATTTCACCGTAGTTCTGTTATTTTTCCCCTTTTGATGACCCTTTGCTTTTTTTTTTCCAGCTTATATGACCTTGTCAGATTTAAAAACATAATGTTAGAAAAGTCATCCTTGCACACACATGTGCATGGATGTGCACACACACACACACATACAAATACCGTATGTGGTATACTAAAATTTCTAATAAAAATGTAAAAGGGAAATGCAGCTGGTGAAGAAATTCAAGTGCCTTTTTAAAAAACAATCCTTCTTTCTACCAAAAAAGAAAGGGAAAAAGTAGGAGAATAATCAGATATCTCAAATCTCTCTATATATTAGGGAATATAGTCTAATTAGGCCAGGCCAGTTTTCATTTCGTGGTATCCTTAGATAGTACAAGTTTTCAAATACTAAAACTTGTTAAAATGAACATACAATTCCATGAATGTTTTATATTTCAAGTTGCTCATTAGTTATATTAACCAAGGCTCCCGAGTATAAGATATAGAAAATGCGATTAAATTTCTGAGGTTAAAATCATTAGAAAGTAAACTTCAAAGTGCTGTAGAAAGCAAAATGCAATTATTAACAAAAATATAATATATCCCTTTATTAATCTTCATCGAAATAAATTTTACTTTTTTATATCACATGTTTTGGTACAGATATTCTAATTTTCCATACTTACTCATAGTATAAGGCATACCAATGTTATATCTTAGTTATCACATACACAATATGACCTCTCCAAATGTTTGTTTTTTGAACAAAAACACTTACATATTTAGTGTAGATGTGGATCCTCTATTAAGTTTAATACATAAGTGAATTTGTTAAATGCAGATATTAGCGCTTCATTTCATTTTCATCTTGAAAGTATAATTCATATAAGTACTATTTGACTTAAATGATGTGTCTTTATTCACTCTTTATACAGCAAATAAGAAACCCATACTGTAAAAATAAGCTGAAATCATATCTCCTATCTCCTTTTTTATTAATATATTGCAATCCCAGAGCACAAGAAAATACTTGAAAATGTTTCTCAGAGCTTAATATGTGAATGCTCTAAAGATTAGACCAAAGGAAAGTAAAAAAAAAAAGATAGAGACCTTTTCAGGTTTAGAAGACACTTTATTTCTGCACACAAAAAACTCTCCTAAAACAGGTTCATGGTTGATTTCTAGTGTTTGCCAGGGCATATGTATACCACCTATGAGGCACTTTATCACCTTTAAGCACAGAAACCTTGTTATCTCAAATAAAAGAGCTCTACAGATTCAATTCAGACATAAGACTACTTAAGTTAATCCTTTCTAGAAATATGGTGACAAAACTATCCAAGCTAATTCCAAATCCTTGTTGATTTTTCTTCCATGAAACATTGCCAGGATCTCAAATAGTCTCCGAATCATATCAGCTTTGGAAGAATGTGTGATTTTTTTAAATTAACCAATAGTAATATCAGGACATATTGATTCATGGGCTCTATATATAGGGCACATAGTTAGCTGATACAAGATAAATAACAATTGTAAAGGCATTAATTATACAAATCCCTTTGTGAAGTCTAACATTTTCAGGTCAGTACAATTCTGAAAATATACAGTATTCACACTTAAAGGAACTGTTGATGAAAATTTCTTTTAGATGTTGGCACAGATGTGGTGTAAATGGAATGCTTATACAATGTTGATGGGAATGTAAATTAGTACAACTTCTATGGAAAACAGTATGGAGATTCTTCAGAGAACTAAAAGTAGACCAACCATTCAATACAGCAATCCCACTACTGGGTATCTACCCAAAGAAAAAGAAGTCACTATATCAAAAAGATACCTGCACCTGAATGTTGATCACAGCACAGTTCACAATTGCAAAGATGTGGAATCAACCTAAGTGCCCAACAACTGAGTGGATTAAAAAAATGTGAGATAGATACACACACACACACACACACCATGTAGTACTACTCAGCATAAAAAGGAATGAAATAATGTCTTTTGGGGCAACTTGGATGGACCTGGAGACCATTATCCTAAGTGAAGTTTCTAAGGGATGGAAAAATAAACACCACATATTCTCACTTATGAGTGGGAGCTAAACAAGGTGTACACATGGTCATACAGAGTGGTATAATGGACATTGGCAACTCAGAAAAGGGGAATGTGGGAGATGCATGAGGGATCAAGAATTACCTATTGGGTACAATGTACACTATTCTGGTGACAGAGAAACTAAAAGCCCTGACTCACCATTTTACAATTCGTTCATGTGACAAAAAACAATTATATCCCCTAAATCTATTGAAATAGTAATTTCAAAAGCCTACATAATTCAAGCTGTACAGACTTTTGGAAAATAAATATCTAGATATGAATGATATCTTTATTATTATTCTAGT
>NW_012150507.1:1705359-1708168 GCF_000956105.1 Propithecus coquereli
GATCCAGAGAGCAAATCTCCATCTTAACAATAAAAGATTTGTACAATTTTGTTATTTTTTATCCTCTGAACTAGATTTTGTTTGTTTGTTTGTTTCTCAATACTGATTATTGTTTTTTTCCTCTGGATTAGGTTTTTATTCCCCTCCCCCACCCCATGCATCACCATGCCCTTATACAACTTACTTGTGTCTTAAGCCTTAGTTGATTGTTAGGAAAACATCCAGTTCAGTCTAAGTTTTGCATTGTAAAGTTTTTTCTTTAGAAAATAATTTGTTGCAAATTTGTCTCTTTTTTGTTTCTGCAGTTTTCATCATGCAACTTCACACCTTACCCACAGACTTTAAGTAACTGAGTTTATATAAAAGTTGAGCTCACAGGAAAGGATTCATTTACCTGGGCAGGGGGATCTCCTGACTTTCAATGTCTTAATTCATTCTGTACAATTTGTTTGACTAAACATCTCCTCATGCTACACCAAAACCCAATGACTTCCATGAGAAGGCTTGAGATCAGAGAAGACAACATCTCTGTTTTATAAAATAGCCTCTTAGGTTACATTTATGTCTCTTTTCCAACCATACTAATCATTATTTGTACATAACATTAGAGGTATTTCCCCTTATTTAAGTAAGAGAAAAGTTCAAAGTCAAAATTCTTGAGTCAGATATACTCTATGCTGAAGAAAATATATAAAACTCAAGAAGAGCATTGTAAGATAAGAACATTATTTTCTCAAAAATAAATCATAATCTGGCATGAGACTTGAAAGAATAAATGTTAAATATGGGAACTATTTCTTTATTCACAACATTAACGTGAATACCAAAGTTCTTACACAACTAATTTCTGATGATTTAGCAACATTTTACCTATCTTTCTTTTTCTAGGTAAGTCCTCATTTTACTTTTTGAAATACTGTCTGCCTCCTGATGATTTCATTTCCTCCAAAGTTCTTATACCAGTGCTAGAAGAGGGAAGGTAGAAAAAAATATAACTCAAGGCAGTCATCTATGTAGGGGTGTTTTCCGTGATCATCTTTTATACTACAACTTCAATACAACATTGTATTTGTAATGTTTCAATAAAACATTAAAATGTTAAGGCAAATGACTACATAATTTATAAAAAGACTGAATGAGTCTAATATGACACAAATAAAACTTGTCAGATTTTCAAGCTCATGTTCAAGTAATTACTATGAAATAACATGATTTCCAAGACTCAAAAACAATCCATAAGAAACAAATTACCATTTGTGGGGTAAGAAGCCAAACAAAAGAGAGGAAAAAGGTGATACCAAAATATATACTTACAGAGCTTATAATCTACTTGCTAATAAATTCTACTTGGTGGTTTTATTTTTATTCTATTAATATTTGACCTTGTATTTCTAGTCTTTTCCCTTCCAAATATATTTAACTTGCAGAGTGATTACAAATGAGAAAAAATGCCACTACTATCTTCATGGCTTTGAGCCAATTGGGATAAGGTGGCAAGAGACTAAGTTCAATGTTTAGTGCTATCCCAAAATTCATTATTACTATGACTATAGCTTTAGTGAATCCTCAAAAGCAAGAAAGGCAAAACCATGAAAATGCATGTGGACTTATTCTACTGTCTAAATTAGGCAAGTCTGGCTTGGCTGGAGTACCATTTGTTGGAGCAAAATCTCATCGATCCAACCTGAGAAAGTCAGGAAACACTCTGTGAGCTATGTAAATAAAAGCTGATGAGAGATGGAAGTTTCTGTCACCATCATAAGCAGTGGTGGAGGCACATGGAAGATTAATCCAGCCAGGGTCATTTATGATTAGGCTTGGCTGTGAGCTGTCAGGCAGACAGGTAAGCCATAGTGCTTGGTGGTCCTGGGTGGAAGTAGGATAGTGCTGTGCCTTGTCCAGAAACAGTGGACACAAGAAGAGCCAAAGCCTTGGTTACAAAAGGGAGGAGTTCTCCTGGTGGGAGATATCCTAACGGACAGTGTATTCATTTTCCTGTTGGTTCCTAGTACTACTGTAAGGGAATTCTCCAGGGTCTTTGAAAACACTACAGAAAATTTCCAGGTGAAGTGAAGCATACAAGGCTCTACTCATATTTCTCCTTAGGAAGAAGTTCAGCTATTCTGATTCGTGCATTTTCACTGTGAAGAGGGGTTGAATCAGGAGCATGTTGCATTCACTCTCTTCATTCCACACAGAAGGACATAAATGTGGAATGCATTGTCCTGGGTGTCAGTCAAACCTAGACTAGATGACAATGCTTATCTCCTGATTCCCAGACTCAGGTACTCACATGGGCCACTATCTCACCTTTGCATTGTTGCACTTGAGAGAGGGGAAGAGAATGGAAAGAAATGTATTGACTAAAATCAGAGGTTTGAATTATTTTGGTGTACTTATCTATGTTCTATCTCCCTATTAAATACCATCAAATTGGTATTTATTATGGCTCCATCAAGAAGTACTAAATAATGTTCTTTCAACAAATATTCTTCATTCTTAAGCAGCACATCAGTAAATATGTGAGTAAATTAAGACAGATTTCTATTTTCAAATCTGGAGTCTATCACTTGGAAAGAACCTTTTTTCTCTTTAGATCAAGAGCCTTACCCATTGCAACTTCATCCTTTAGAATTAGAAGTCTATAGTTTGCAGTTTTCTTGCAAATAACATCAAATATAGAGCACTATTGCAGTATAAAGTGTATGCATGGAGAATTAATTACTGTATAACTGTAAGGTCAGCTATTTTTACAGTGCCCTGGAAGAATATGAAAATATAAAATTTCATTGACTAACATTTCACAATT
>NW_012150507.1:1709843-1712856 GCF_000956105.1 Propithecus coquereli
GGAAATTCATTTGGATTTCCTTTTTCTTTCGGACATCTGCCTACAGTGCTTATTTTGTCTAAGTTAAAAACACATGACTTGCTGTAGGAAAAAAAATTAACTTACTTTATGTCTGGTGTAATTTTTTATTTTAAAGGGTTAGAATTTCTCCATGAAAAACTGTTTCCAGAAACTAAAACATAGCCAACAACCTGATTGTGGAACCGCAACACCTTACGCTTCAGTCAGTGAAACTTTATACTACCTAAAGCTTGCAGAAATGTGCTACTTCATCTACTGCCATGAATCTTAGCTAAATAAAACCCCACAGCATCGTACAGGACATTCCACAGCAGAGAGCAAGGTTCAAGTGGAAAGACAGCAGTGACTACCTGTTAAGCCTAACTCTGCAGCATGAACTGGCCACATGCACACTTGATTCCTCATCTTTCTTCCTCTAGTTGGCCACATTCCTAGGCTAAATAAACATTTATACCACCACCCCAACCATCTCCCTCCCTGTGCTATTTTAAAAGGTTTATTTCTCATTATTGGAGATAAATATGTTATCTAAGATTTTTTTCTCCAGGTATTTATTTTTAGATATTATTATTGCTTTTTTATATGAGTAGTTTATTAAATAGTATATAGAAAACACCCTTGGTTGTGTACACACTACCTTCTCCTCTCTTTTCTTCCTAAAAGAAATTCTTATTTTTTTCAAGTACTTATTCTTCTCCTCCAAAACCATGTGTCTCAGGGAAATCTATCTCTATCCCCAGTGCAGAAGCAGGTCTAATGGGTTTTAGGATTATCCTACTGTTTGCTAACAGTGGCTGAGCAATGAGAATGTGAACACATTTTGGTCAGTGAGATAAATAGAGACATTGCAGAGGACTGCTCATTTCAATGCCTAACTTCTATCAAGACAGAAAATCTCTAGAAAACTTTAATGTTTCAATTTCCCTTTTATAGACTGCAAATCCACCCTGTTACCCCTGCCCCCAATATCTGGTAAACTAGAACGATTAAGAGTTAACATTTTAACAGGGAAAACAGAGCAAAGCCTTTCAAGGCTGAGATATTAAAGAGCATCTGGGAAAGAAAAGCAGAACTGCAAGAGCCACATTACCTGCCCCTGTTTTACCTGCAGGCAAACTTGACAGCCAACATATGCTTACATGCTCATTCCTGTACAACTTTACAGGGAGCCTTTTAATTCTGAGAAACAAACACTGTCTTCTCTTTGGTAACACATTTATTCAACAAATCTTTGCTGAGGGCACAAGGTATCACTGTAGCCCTGGTGTATATCAGACATATTTCTGAAAGCACAGAGCTTACAGTGCAGGGGTTAAGAGAAGACAGGGTCTTGCAATCAAAATGGGAAGGATCCTGGAGGTGGTGTGGACAACAACGCCTCTTCTTTAAGGGTACCCAATCATTACAGACATGGATGGGAAAACTGATGGTCACAGACATTCTGCTACATACTATGACATCAGTAATAATAATAAACACATTTATTGAGCATTTGCTATATCCCAGGCACTAATTTGTTACTAGGTCCTTTGACTTTCGTAATTGTTCTCTGTGTAGATATTATTTTACCCATATTACAGATGATAAAATTGGGGTGCAGTGAAAGTAAATAATTTTCCCATAATTTCATAGCCCTTTTCCTGATCCTACTGGCACAGAAGGGAAATAAAAGTTGGTAGATAGCCTCAATTCCTTACCCAAGGGAGAGTTTTACTGCTGTGCAATTTTTCAGGAATTGGATTGACAGTGATGGGGCAGGCAATGTGGGATAGGCAAATTTAGAAATCTGTGTAACTTGTAGCCTTGCCCTTGAAGAATTCTCAATCTAATCAGGGAGACAGAGTATTTACACAGGAAAGAGTTAATAACAATACCAAGTAATGTGTTATGGAGCTAAATGCATTATCATACAAAATGATTTACAGTAGGCTATCTAAATGTGAGAGGTGCCCATACTTCATCTTTGAATGAATAGACCCAAGAGGAGACATCCAGACACATTAACTAAAGTGACTCCCTTGTTCAATGTCAGAATAAGCAACGTCTAAGAAATTTGATAAATAGTGCTTGAAACAGATTGGCACCACAAGACCCTGGACATCTCAGGATTCATCTTCTACAGATGCATTTCCCATATTTCTCAAAAGTGACAGAGATAAATAACAGAAGATAGTTGCATAAGATGGAAGCACAATATCAAACACATGTCCTCTCCTCTGTGGTTGCCTGCCTCTGCTTCACTCTCCACAGTACTGGGATGCCCTCTCCCCTCAGCTTCACCTATTGGAATTCATCTCATCCAGCTCAAATAACAGATCTTTGAACAAGCCTACCCAGACCCTTGTTTTGACATGAATTCTTTCCCCTCTGGATTCCTTCCATCCTCTGTGCTTCTCTAATGGCCCTTATCTTTTCTATTTTATGTCAGAGTTATTTGCTCACCTTCTACTACATAAGCTGAGAACATCAGTGCTCATTTTCCTAGCTTCCCTTGCAGCTAGGGTCCAGGCATGTAACATAGACCCAGACAATAGTTTGCCCCTACCCAAGATTTTGAGTCAAAGATTCATGTCATGAAGAAGCAGCAGTATTAGGAAATGCACTCAGGAGACAGTATCAGCAGTGGCTGCAGTGGAAGCCTCCTCTGGAGTGGTGGTCAGGGTCTGGAGCCAGTGATAGTGGCAGGGCACACTGCATGTTCCAAGGCCAGCAGTAGTGATAGTTGTGTCTTCATGGCAACAGTTTGGTGACATAATTTGTTTCTACTCCTGGCTGTTCCTAGATTCCTTGCCCCTTCCAATTCCTAGTTGTCTAGGTTTCCTACCAATCTCACACTCCCCAGTGCCCCAGTACTTTTCCAAGAGATTCTTTTACTGCTTAAATCGATCAGAGGTAGTTTCTATTACTTTATACTAAGAACCCTGGTAGGTGCATTTATTTAAATTATTATATTCTTGTCCTGCTATTCGTAGAGAAAGAGTTTTAAAATACC
>NW_012150507.1:1712906-1716172 GCF_000956105.1 Propithecus coquereli
TGGTCTTCTAATTACCTGCCTCTGTTTGCTCTTCTTTATCCTTGTGATAGTTCCTGTCCTTTTCCTTTTCTCCTGTTCTGTTCTTCTCCTTTGGATTTCACACCCTTGTATAAACATCATCTCTAACAATCCAGACCCAAATGTCTAAGCACATGCTGCGCTGTTCAATACATCCCAAACTGAACCATCATCTTAAGCCAGAATCAATGCTTTCCACTTTGCTCAGGGTCCAGATATGAGAATCCTCATCAACTCTCCTCTCTTCCTTATCCTCCTGTCTGTTCAGTCAGCAAATTCTACTCATATGACCTCCTTTATATCTTTTGATTCTGCTTCTCCATTTCTATTTCTACCACTGCTGCTCTTGTTCATGTTCTCCTTACCAGCAACTCTGAGTATTTCAACAGTCTCCTTATGGTTATCCCCTGTTTTCCACACTGACATCAGAATTAATTTACTATTCTTATATAACTGTATTGTTGTCCTGCTTAAAAACTTTCAATGACTGGTGTGGTGGCAAAGAACCAAGTTTGCATAGCTCTTTGTCATGTAATCCCATACTGCCTTGTTACCTATAATCTTCTTACATGAACGTCCACCCCTGGCTCTAGTGCCCTAATGCATAGCCACAATAGGATGCGGACTATTTCTGCATTATCTTCCCCTCTTGCTTCTAATGCTCTATATTCACATAGTCAACTATCAACAGCCTACCTATTTTCAAAGTTCAGTTCGTATATTATCTCCTCCCTGAAGTACTTAAAGATCCCACATTTAGAATTATTCCATCTTTTTCTTATATAACATTCTGCCTTGTGTTAGCATAAATAATAAATGTGTCTCTCTTGCTAAGTCATTCCTCATCTTGCATTACATAACATAGGCATCAACAGTATTTGCTTATTTGAATTGTTCTCCATAGGCGTTAAGTGTGAGAAAGAAGAAAAACATGAATGAAATGTATCTGTGAAAACAAGCTGAATTTTTCATAATTCCTTCTCTCTCTGACTCATTTCCATAACTCAGCCTCTTGCCCTCTTCCTGCTGACTTCAGTTTTACTCTTCCAGTTAATAAGTCCTCCCTTTTCTTGTCAACCAAGCTAAATTTCAACGAAATTTTAGACCATATTTCCCAAAGAGCTACTGAATCCTTCCTCTTAGAAGTTTTCTGGCTTGTTGCTTTTCTTCAGTTTCTAAGAAAACATTCACTGAGGGAAAATATGCCAACACCAGTTTTTTTTGTCTTTTAAAGTTCTTAGATACCATCTCCACAGACTTAATCTTTCTTGCATTCTACTTACAGGATAAGCCAAAGTGTGGTAGAATATTCTGTAGTAATTCGATGACAGGCATCAGGAGCCAACACTTTAGTTTTTAGGAAACTCTTCTCCTGACCAAATAGGATTAAGGCTGTTTAAAAAAGGAAATTCATTTGGATTTCCTTTTTCTTTCGGACATCTGCCTACAGTGCTTATTTTGTCTAAGTTAAAAACACATGACTTGCTGTAGGAAAAAAAATTAACTTACTTTATGTCTGGTGTAATTTTTTATTTTAAAGGGTTAGAATTTCTCCATGAAAAACTGTTTCCAGAAACTAAAACATAGCCAACAACCTGATTGTGGAACCGCAACACCTTACGCTTCAGTCAGTGAAACTTTATACTACCTAAAGCTTGCAGAAATGTGCTACTTCATCTACTGCCATGAATCTTAGCTAAATAAAACCCCACAGCATCGTACAGGACATTCCACAGCAGAGAGCAAGGTTCAAGTGGAAAGACAGCAGTGACTACCTGTTAAGCCTAACTCTGCAGCATGAACTGGCCACATGCACACTTGATTCCTCATCTTTCTTCCTCTAGTTGGCCACATTCCTAGGCTAAATAAACATTTATACCACCACCCCAACCATCTCCCTCCCTGTGCTATTTTAAAAGGTTTATTTCTCATTATTGGAGATAAATATGTTATCTAAGATTTTTTTCTCCAGGTATTTATTTTTAGATATTATTATTGCTTTTTTATATGAGTAGTTTATTAAATAGTATATAGAAAACACCCTTGGTTGTGTACACACTACCTTCTCCTCTCTTTTCTTCCTAAAAGAAATTCTTATTTTTTTCAAGTACTTATTCTTCTCCTCCAAAACCATGTGTCTCAGGGAAATCTATCTCTATCCCCAGTGCAGAAGCAGGTCTAATGGGTTTTAGGATTATCCTACTGTTTGCTAACAGTGGCTGAGCAATGAGAATGTGAACACATTTTGGTCAGTGAGATAAATAGAGACATTGCAGAGGACTGCTCATTTCAATGCCTAACTTCTATCAAGACAGAAAATCTCTAGAAAACTTTAATGTTTCAATTTCCCTTTTATAGACTGCAAATCCACCCTGTTACCCCTGCCCCCAATATCTGGTAAACTAGAACGATTAAGAGTTAACATTTTAACAGGGAAAACAGAGCAAAGCCTTTCAAGGCTGAGATATTAAAGAGCATCTGGGAAAGAAAAGCAGAACTGCAAGAGCCACATTACCTGCCCCTGTTTTACCTGCAGGCAAACTTGACAGCCAACATATGCTTACATGCTCATTCCTGTACAACTTTACAGGGAGCCTTTTAATTCTGAGAAACAAACACTGTCTTCTCTTTGGTAACACATTTATTCAACAAATCTTTGCTGAGGGCACAAGGTATCACTGTAGCCCTGGTGTATATCAGACATATTTCTGAAAGCACAGAGCTTACAGTGCAGGGGTTAAGAGAAGACAGGGTCTTGCAATCAAAATGGGAAGGATCCTGGAGGTGGTGTGGACAACAACGCCTCTTCTTTAAGGGTACCCAATCATTACAGACATGGATGGGAAAACTGATGGTCACAGACATTCTGCTACATACTATGACATCAGTAATAATAATAAACACATTTATTGAGCATTTGCTATATCCCAGGCACTAATTTGTTACTAGGTCATTTGACTTTCGTAATTGTTCTCTGTGTAGATATTATTTTACCCATATTACAGATGATAAAATTGGGGTGCAGTGAAAGTAAATAATTTTCCCATAATTTCATAGCCCTTTTCCTGATCCTACTGGCACAGAAGGGAAATAAAAGTTGGTAGATAGCCTCAATTCCTTACCCAAGGGAGAGTTTTACTGCTGTGCAATTTTTCAGGAATTGGATTGACAGTGATGGGGCAGGCAATGTGGGATAGGCAAATTTAGAAATCTGTGTAACTTGTAGCCTTGCCCTTGAAGAATTCTCA
>NW_012150507.1:1717727-1735017 GCF_000956105.1 Propithecus coquereli
TACTGAGCTTGTGTATTAAGGCAAGAGATTTACAAATAGTTTGTTAAAAGGACAGATGGGCATACCTCACTGCTATATTTACACTGATGATTTTTTATGAATCTGCTGCATTCATGATAGCATAGCCTAAAATATTATAATTATTCTTTTTTAAAGCATTCTTTACCTAAATTATCTTACTAGACTCTTAAACCAAGTCCATGAGGTACTAATTTATAAGCCAAAGGTCCAGAAGCCATTGTATTCTTACTTTTTGGAAAAGTGTATTTTCTGGGTTAAGTGGTTAGCCTCAGGCCACCCACACTAGTTAGTGAAAAGCCAGAACTAGGCTGTGGTCTTTTGACCCTGAAAAAATTGTTCCATCAGACTCAAAGGATTGAAATGGGCTCATCAGTCAATCAATGTGTCAGCCAAGTATATTTTTAAGCCTCTGTAGGGTCCTCAACATTGTCCTAACCCCTGCCACTTGAGATATATAAAAAACATTTAACACGGTCACTGCCTACAAATATCTTACTCTTCAAATTATCTCTATGTAAAGAGCCCAAGCAAACCCTAAAGTGGGGGAAGAGAAGAAGGAGGAAGGAGAGGGCAGAAGTCCTGAAATATCTCATTTCTGCAGAAAAAGAATAGTGGTGACTATCAGCAGATCCCTTCCACTTTCTCAGGCACGTAATACAGAAAGCCTTAAACATGGCAACAGACAGAGCCTGCTCTAAGCAAAATTGTGCATTTGAAGCAATCTATTTTCACCACCCTTCTTCTGTGGTTTTCTTCCTTTGGTAACCTTCTTGGCCTCCTATTCTTTCTTCTACAAGCCTAACACTCACTGCATTCTGTCAGACACTGGGAAACTGTTTTCTAAGCTTCTTTACAGTAAGTCGTTAATGATTGTTAATGGGTTAATATGTTACTTGTCCCAGCAGAGCCTTCAAAGCCTTAATGAAGAAGAAGAATTCCATGGGACCAGAGGCATCTTATCAGTTAATGCTTCTCATATGAATACACCTTTACTCCTCCCCACCCAAGAGCATGTCCACTAAAGACAGTTACATGCATCTGCACTGAGTAGTCAGTTCTTTTCCTGATTCTCATTGGCACAGTTCCCTTTATTTCTGTTCTGTTTCTGTGTCCTTGAGCAATTTGTCTCATATCTGCAGTCACACTTGGCAGCTGCTCTACAAGGTTGTCAGAAATTGAAATATAGGTCACGCTTCCAGCAAGAGCATAAGGGCCCATGGCTTGTCCTTTGAATGGATTCAGGGCCAGCTTTGTACTTGCTCTCACTGTTGAATGCATCATGGGGTTGTTGGATTGCCTTCAGGGCTCAAGTCAGAAGGTTGTAGAGTTAATTTGGAGCCTCATATACTGATTTAGTGACTAGCTATTTTACTGGGATAGAAATAAATTCTTGGTTTCCCTGAAGCTTTGCCTTCCTTAATATATTCCAGGTTAGAAAAGAAGAAAAGAGATATAATTATGTGACAAAATATTTGTTTAAAAACTGTGCCTATGAATAATTAGTTTTGACTCTAAAACTAAGTATTTATTAAAGTCCATGTCTGCTTTTCTTGATTTGGAGAGAAATTGCTAGTAAAAATTATTGTGGGCAAAGATTTTAACTAACAAAAACTGCAAATCACGACAACCTATACAAGTTTCTCTGATGGTCGCAAAGAAAAAAGAAAAATTTATGTTGCATTTTGTCTAGAGAATTTCTGTTTCCAAACTGATGTCAACAGATTGTTTAATTATCACATATATTAGTGCCCATATTCAAAAATTAAAAAATAATACCTATATCTCTATATATTTATATGGATATAGTATATATGTTATATATACTATAACATAACTTGCCTTTAAATAGTATTCTCTCTTCTAAAATTAAAGGATTAATGTATTCAGGTATTTCCTTTTTTCATTCCTCTCCCCATTATAACACAAGATGTGCCCAAAAGTTTCCATATCCTTCTACATTTGTGCTCTCCTAATAATATTCCTGCTGAATTTTGGCTTTTCTGGTTTGGATTCTAACCAACCAATTATATTGACTAAATAAAATCAGCAACATTATTTAAAAACTTCATAGTTTCAAAATTTCCTTGTTCTTAATTTTTGTTCCAATCTTCTCTCTTCTGGAATGTCTTTTTACCCATACACCCAATTTGTTCTCTGACATTCTCATGTATTTAGAAACCTCCCTGATTTCTCCAGCTTAAAATCCCTTTCCCAAGAACATCGTTGTTTTATTCCTACTTCCTTTTTCCTAAAGGGAATGTAGCTTTGTTGTTCTGGAACATTCGGCTTTCTGTTCATATGTCCATTCATACCCACATCCTTGCTCCTGCATGCAGTGCAGGCTCTTCTAAAATCTTTACTTGCTTTTAACTAAAAGTTTGTCAAATAGGAAAATGGTGCCCAAATCCTGTTTTCTATTTTACCTATCAATATTTCTTTTGTTGTTTTCTTTCATTGGCTGCAAAGTTTTGCCCTCTATCATCCTCTTCACCATAACTTTCCATTGTCTTTCAATTTTTCATTGTCTTTCAATTTTCAAAAATCTTTTCTCTTTAAGTAGAAAATAGTTTTTTGACTAGTATTTAAAATACATGGAAACAATACATAATTAGTAAAGGAAAAAATGGCACAAAACCTTCTTGATCAATATTTCCCTCACATTTGCTTTTGATTCTGCTTCTCTTATTTTCATTCCTGATCATTGCTACATTGTCTTCCTTACTATTAATAAGTATATATCATTTTGCCATTGGGTCACTCATCTCTTCTCTATCATCAATATTATCTCCCATTTACATATTTTTATATTTTGTTTTGTCTAATTTTCTTGCTTCTCTAGTATACCTGCCATATTTTCCAAATTCATTTTTCCTTATCAAGTATAATATCATCCATAGAAATTATGCCTAAACTCAGCCCACAAATCACCATCTTTTAAGGATAACTGTTCTTTTCCCTAAAATATTAAGTTAATTTTAAGATTGGCATGGCTAGTTAGCACACATACAATAAAGATCTACATAAATAGCCAATATGCTTTCTTCTTCTGGCATATAAATTTCTTTCCTCAATTACTCATTAAGTGTAAAGATACTGGTTATGTTAGTATATGGTCTCCGTATATTTCAGTGATCTCATAGGAGAAAATCTTGGTTGGCCAATCAAAAGCCTTTTCTTTATTAATATGTAATAGATATCGCCTCACCTCTGATTTCGAACATATCTCTTTAGCCTACCAAACAGTGTCTGTTTTTTATGTCTTTGACTACATTTTAGCATTTTGTTCTATTATACCTATTGACATTCTTTTAAATCTTTCAGTAAGAGCCATTCAGAATGCTTTTAATCAGAGTTTAATATTCAGGGTTCCTAAGTTTTGTTCATCCTTCCTCTCTCCTTTAAAAACATTTCCTGTTTCATTGTGCTTGTCCTTTTCACTCACAATTTTACTCAATTACCTTCAACCACATACTTCTTAAAGAGATTGTGCCAATGATGGAAAGGAATGCAAAGATAAATCAGATACAAATTTTCTTTTTAAGAGCTTATGATGTGGTAACCATTTGAGGTACAAATATTAGAGAAAATCATCCATGCATCATTCTAAAACTCAGAGGGTGACAAGTACCATAAGCATTTTCAAATCAGTGGCTGGGAGGATTGGACAACTACTATTGGTTTGTTCAAGCTGTGCTCAAAACATTTGTGGCAGTCGTCTCTGAGATCATCAAACCGAGGAACACTTTCTATCTGCAGCTGCTTTCCACTGTTCATTTCATTGCTTTCCCACTGCAAAATTATTTGTTTTATCATCCTTTCACTGGGGGATGGATACCTTGAATTGGCCCATGCCACTCATTTCTCGATGCACTGTACTCCGATTCTCTTCATCCTTATCCATCTCATGGTCTTCCAGCTTTAAGTTCTGCACTGTCAACAGCAAATCACTCTCTTTCTTCACTCCCAAGGATTATGCTGTTCTTTTCTGTGAAGGTACCAGGCACTTATAGATGAAGCTGACTTGACATGAAGAACATCGTTATCTAAATAGGGCAGGTATTGTTATCCTCATTTAATAATAGCAAACATACTTGAGACACAGAGTGTGTGTCACTTGCTTAAGATTATGTAGTTTCTTAGTGAAACAACTGAGATTCATTGAACCATTAAAGAGATATGTTTGCTTTTGTACAATGCATGAAGATTCAAATATTTAACTATGGGAAAGTAGTAGAAAAACTAGAACTTTGAAGATGGAGTAAGGATAAAGGGAAGAGGAATACAATTTCCTAAGAGTGTTTTACAGTAGGTGTATTTTATAGAGAAAGATTGATAGATCATTTAATTCTAACAGCAACACCATGAGGCATTAATGTCTCCATTTTTACAAATGAGGAAAATTAAATTTAGACAAACTATGTTCATAGCTAGCATTTATTAAGCAGGCATTGTAGTAGATATTGTTATCTACATGACTGCATCCAATACTCAACAATAAAACTGTGTGAAAAGTATTATTTGCATTTTACAGAGGAGAAATCTGAGGTTCAGAGGGTCTGTCAAATTTGCTTGAAGCAAACTCTTCTATTATTACTTTCCTAATGTTTGCCCTTTCATTTCTTATTTTTTCCTGAAATTCTTGTTAGAATAATATTTTACTTCATGCATTTACTCAATTTATCTGTTATATTTTCTCTCATTTTCTTCACCTATTTAGATCTAAGTTCTGAAAAATTTTCTCCACTTTATTTTTCAGACTCCTTATTGACCCCTTATATGTCAATCATGTTTTATTTCCCAAGATCTTTATTGTTTCTGATTGTTTTTTCCTTGATAACACTCGCTTCTTGTTCCATGGCTATAATATATTCTTGGATCTCTCTATGGATATTAGCTTGAATTTCTGATGATCTCTTTTGAATTATTTGTTACCTTTGGAGTTAGTGGCCTTACATATTAATTTGGGATTGTCTTTTCCATGATGTTGATTTTCCTCAAATAGTTTGCATCTTAGTTCTCTTTTTTTATGAATTTTTGTTCAGTGATTACTGATTATGTACCATATATAGAATAAAGACACAGAATAAGTAATAAAGGTAACTGGTATGAGTTCCCTTTTCTAATATATAGGTAGCTCTATGATCCTATGAGCCCTCTCCATTGAAGGGGATGGCTACCTGTGGGCTCTTTGTATGTGAACGATGTCACTTAATAAACTTACCTTTAGGGAGTGCTGATCTGGAGAAAGCCCTTCTAATGCTAGCATGAGGAGGTTTCCTCTCTGGGGTTCCAATACTCTTACCAGAAGTCCCAGCTTTTCTGAAGCAGATGGTTCAATTTCTGCAGAGAACAGTTGTCCAGTTCCTGCCTGGGGGTAAACACAGGACAGCCAGTTGGTTTGGGTAAAGGCAGTGAGAGAAAGGACAGGGAGATGACCAGAGCAGCTGCTCTGGAAATAGCCCTTCAATGAATCACTCTGCTTTCTGCCCCTTTACTCATTCCTGATCTCCATATTTACCCGGGGAAACCGAGATCTTCTCAGGGATTCTGCTGAAAAGGTATATTCCCATATAGGTGGCAAGACTTATATTTTGCACATTCTGGGCTTCAGATTCCTCCAATTTGTTTTATTCAACAATTAATTCTCATTCATTTGATTCTTCTAAAGGAAAATGGCCTATGCCTCTCCTCTTTCATAATGACTCCTACCGCATTTGTCTATTTTTCCTGAATAAATTTCCTTTTGAATTTTCTGCTACTGTTTTGATGCTGTGTTGGAAAAGAAATGAGGTTAAACTTTGAGCTCATCTTCACCTTTATTCTGAACTAAAATAAATTTAAGAGGTACACCTTGAAAATCAATGAAAAATATATATACTGTTGTCTAAATTATTGAAGTTTTTATTACAATTTGAAAAAGAGAATGAGAATTGCTGTAGTAGAAAACAGTTCACTTCAGAGCCTTGATTTAAATGGCTGTGGCCCAGACAGATGAATCCAAGAATCCCAACTGAGGCAGAGCTGTCAAAAGATGTGCCAAATACAAGGTAAAGTTGTGAGAACATTTTTCTCCCTATCTATGGCTTACACCACTCAGTCTAAAATTTTTTTTTATTTTGGAAATAAACCAATTTTTGAAAACTTTTGTTACATCTTTACATTTTAATAATTATAATGACTCTACAGTGTGTAATATCTTTAGGGTCTACTGAATCAACTTGACAATTTTTAGGTAAAGATTGATATACATTTTAGTAACATACTAATACAATGCTCTTCCTCATTCCTACTCTTAAATGCATCAATTTTATCCAAATTCTGAAAGATGTGGATTCATTCAGTCTTTTGGCCTTGTGTTGTGAGAATAATATGAGAGTGGATTAAAGTATTCATCATGCATCACCGTTCTTAAGTTAGATTGTGAAATACCATGTTTAAGGGACAGATTTCAAATGATAATTGAAATGCTTCTTAACTTTTGTTGACTATTTTAATAATAACTAATAATAATGATAATTTTAATAATTTTCGTTTATGTAATTTTGTTTCTAGAAGGAGTCAGCAAGTTGATACCCATCAATCGAATATCCTTAGAATTGTTAAGGTCAAATGGATCCCTTGAGCAGCTTGATGTTGACAGTTGACCTTGGCATATAGGGCCACGTAGTTCCCCGATAAAGATAAGAAGATAAGAGCAAGAATAGTCTCCTTTTCATAGAGCCATGTTCATAGAAAGCATCCCCCCAAATTGACAAATGAGTGAAGAATAAATGAATGACTTATCTGTGGAAGAGAAACTGCACTTTCAGTAGGAATGATTAAGGGGAGTCCCCAAATAATTATTTCTTGGTAGATTTTCCTGTGTGTTTAAAATTAAAAACAGGAAACTAATCACTAGCTTTTTTGTAGTAAGGCATTTAAATCCCAATCAAATCTCACCTTATAATAGTAATATCTCAATTCAATTCACTTTATCAGATTAGAAAATTATTCACCAAACACAGCTAACAAAATACTGATTTCCTATTTTTCTTCCTATATGTGCTTTATTTTTTATAGTCTCTCAGTTGGAGGCATCACTGTTCACCCAGTAGCCTTTCAAGTTAGAAACCTGGACATCATCCCTGTCATGTCTAGTTCTTAACTTTCACATGAATCATTCATTGGACTGACAAATATTTATTGAGTATTGCTTGTGTCAGGCTCTGCTCCAGGTGGAGCAGTGATCGAAATAGACAACGTCTCTATTTCTCATGGAGCTAGTGTTCTGGTCAGGGCAGATAAAATAGACAAATAGATATGCCAGATGCTAGGTAAAAGATGTCCTATAAAGAAAAATAAACAGAATACAAAACAGGTTACAGAACTTCTCCACTTTATTTTTTCTATCCCTTGGTTTAGAGTTTTTCATTATTTCCCAGACTCCAGCAGGAGTCTTCTTCCTTCATTATATCTGCCGTTGGTGTTTAAAGAATCTGTCCAATATGATTGTCAGACCTTTTTGATTTTCTCCTTCAATTCTTCAAAGCTTCTTCTCACTTTAAAGAAAAAAGACTTAGCTCCTTACTATGGCAAACCAGCCCTCCATGATCCTGCAGCTGCCTCTATCTCCATCCTATTATAATAGCTTCGTCCCCTTCTTTTTCATCATGTGTATAAATTTCAAGCAACTATTGATATTTGCAGCGTCTACTATAAATCATCAGAGATGTTTTGATTCCATGTCTTTGTTCTTGATGCACAATTATATGAGCTAATATGTTCTAGTGTTTACCATTCACTGCTGTGCCCACTCTTAGGAGGTCACCACTATCTCTTCACCTGCCTGATGTATCTTATTTCCTTAATTCTTTTCTCCAGGAAGTCCTTTGTGATCTCCCCATTTCCCCTTCCCTATTAAATGCAAGTCAATTTTATAAGCTCTCATAGTGCCCATGCTCATCTCTGCTGCTTCATTTTCCATGTTATATTGTAATAATCTTTTTGTGACTCTTTTACTCTGACATGAACTTGAAAGCAAGAACCATATTTCCTTTGTTCTGTCTGCTCAGTGCCTAGCAGGGTGCTTGGTCCATATTAGATATGCAAGGCATATTTGTTAAATGAATGAATGAATGAATGAGTCAATAACACTGTAAAGATTTATAATCTGGGCATGAAGAAAATTCTGAAATATAGGGCTATCATACAAGCGGGTAGACTAAGGAGAAGAAAAACATTCAGGAACCCTGAGAAGCCAGAAATAAAATTACTTAGTATACACTAAAGTTATGCAATAAATACAAGAGAAATAAAAGCTCTGATGCCTAGCCATCGATAGCCCTCATTTTATTGATGAATAAAAATATATACAAGGAAAGCATTTTACAAACACAATAATAAATATCAAAGTGATTAGTTGAAAGGTAGAATCATTCAGAGAACAGCATCATGTATAAGTCAATTCCTTTAACAAAATGCAAAAGGTGTTTATGTGGGAGGGAGCTCCAGACCAGGGCTGAAACGGGAGATGCAGATTGAATCAGGTTTAATGATGACCAGACCACAGGTAGGCTAAGATAGTAGGATTGTTTAGGCAAGAGTGACAACACTAGCCAGGGCTGAAAGGAAGAGCAAGCAGGAGCAGCAGAAGGGGGAGATTAAATATTGAAACAAAATCCTAATGGGGACTGGCTGCAAATAATCATTTCCATAGTAATATTGTCCTTAGGAACAATCTGTAGAAATGAAGAGAATAACTGGTTTTCTCAAGAGAATCTATTGGGATTATAGACTGCACATTCAAATGACAGAAAAGCTATGTGCACATTTAACATGTGCTGGAAGTATCAGTCCTGCTTTTTTTTTAAAAAAAATACCTTTATAACAATAAAATTAATATTTCAGTTTGTACTGAAAATCTGTCCATTAGGCTTTGGAATTCAGAAGCTAGTTTGGCTAAAATAATTCAGATAAAAATTACGTCTAAATGTCTAATGCTAAAGTGTAATTTCATATTCATACAATTATTTTAAATAATTTTAGCTTCTAATGCAGCTCTTGGAATATACCAGTGCAATAGACATGTGTAGCAAAAACTGGAAACAGCTCAAAGTCCAACAACAGTAGAATGGATAAATAATTTATGGTGGGTTGAAAAGTGGAATGCTATACAGCAATGGAAATGAGTTACAACCTCCTGGAATAATCTGGAATCCTCGAAACATTTAACTAAGTAAAATTTTTTGAATAATTAAAGAATAAACCCGGCATAATTCCAGTTATTTAAATATCCAAAACAAGAAGACTGTGTAATGTTATTTACAAATTAATAAATGGAAGAAAAGGTGAAATTTTTTTTTTTTTAATTAAGCTACTGGTTACCTCTTGGAAGACAGAGACAGATTTGGTATTGCAGAGTTCTTTAGGGAATTTAAAGATCCTGGTTAGATCTACCTTAAGCTTGTGGTGGGTAAATGAGTATTTTTATCTTTCTTTAATTATACATTATACACACATATTGTATGTGTGTATATACAAATCTTCATCTATATGTAATAGAGTTTATAATTTCTTTTTTTTTTTTATTTAAGCAAATTATGGGTGTACAGATGTTTAGGTTACGTGTGTTGCCCTTGGTTCCCCACCCACCCAAGTCCGTGTTTCAAATATGTCCATCCTTCGGGTAGTGAGCATTGCCCTCATTGTGTATACAAATACCCCTCCCCTCATAATTTCTTTTTTAATGTAACATCATTTCATCTAAGAAACAATTCTATGTTAGTTGGTACTTTTATGAATCAGGAGTTTCAGAATGCGTGTTTAATACTCTAGGTCTCTCCTCACATGTGATAGGCTAAGTGAATTGTTAGCAAGCTAAGAGCATTATTTCAGTCAGCTGGCAATTGATACCAATCATCGCAGCTGACTTTTCCACCTAGCAATCTGCGCCAATTGTTAACATGGGTGAAGTGAGCCAATTGCCCGAGACCAGGTTTTCCTAATTTATATTAAAATTTAGCCTTAAACAGATATATTGTAGAATTAAGAAAATAAAAAGGACAAACCAAAAATGCCAAAAAGAATTTAGAATATTTTGCAGTCAGGGCTTTCATTTCCAACATAAACCTTTATTCAGAGTGATTGAAAATCAAAAGCCTATTGAGTGCACATCATTTCTGGCAATTGTATAATTCATAAATAGACAAATGGCTTAAGAAACATGGTGGAAAAAAATGTACTCCCAAGGAGGTATCATCTATGCCAAGTTTACTGCTGAGATCATAAACCAGTGACAATAGGGGTTAATAATAGAAATGTTGGTAGTCCTCTACTTATAATAGAATGAACAGTGCTGCTATAATTACAATTTTCTTTTTTCCCCTGTTATATAGAAATGAATCAATATCCAAGTAGAAAGAGGATAAAAATGTCTTCAATAATTTGCTTTGCTCTTCAAAAGAATTGGCTTCTTAGGTCTGCAAGTCAATTGTATCATTCAAAATTATTACAAGGCTATTTATCAAATAGTGTAAATTAAAATTTGTTTTGACCTATTGAAGGCTATTTTATGTGATTTTCAGTACAGACTGAATAATCATGCACAATTTTCTTTTCTTTACCAACTTACTTGAAAAAAGAATCAATATGTTATTTCAGCAGATATTTAGAAGAATCAACTCTTCATGTGATCTTTTGCTTAGTTATGCTGACACCAATACTAATATGTATGGATGCTCCTTGCCTTGGTTTGTTTTTAATTAGGTCCAGAGAAACATTTAATTAGTGGCTATAGAAATAACTGATCTATCTCACGTGGACTATTATTATTCCCAAGAAAAGTATAGCCAATCTGATCAATCAATAAAACAGTATTACAGCATGAGTGAATAAGTAAAATTGGGGACATATGTAATGAAAAAAAATGTATATTTTCCACACACCCAGGATTTACAATAAGTTTGTTTGGGTCATGTAAAAAGTTGGCATGTGGTCTAAGTTAAATCAATAGTAGTCTAAAATTCTCCGTGATGCTTTGTTTCTTTTTTTATTTTCTTTATTATTTTGAAAATGTGTGTTTGCAGGAGGAACCTGGAATGAAAGATTTCTGAATTTTGCGCTAAATAAATCTTCTAAGAGATAAGGAATATTTCACAGCCTCCTTTAAACCTGCATAATGATTTATATTAGATCAAATTTAAAGTCCAAAAGAAAAGTTGAAGAAGGAAGCAAATTCTGGGTTTTTGCATATCTCTGATTTTTCCTTCGATGGGTATTTCATTACCATCTTCAGGTGTAGTGACGTTTTTTGAATATTGTTGATTGATGTTCTGCTATTTCTGTTTTAGTCTTTTATCTGATTAATTTTCTCTTTGACTTATTAATCGGTTAGATTTCTGCCCTATGATTCTGTGGTCACTTTCCTCTAAATTCCTTTAGCTCTCCCTCTAGTTCTACTCATTGTAGGACCACAAACTGTGCTCATAGGAGCCCTGGTTCCCTACTTAACAAATCTGTGATTGTAAGGTGGGACTCAACCTCCCTGGTACTCATTCCTTCCTTCCTAGGAGCCTCAGATAAGGAAGTGTTTCTGAAACGTGAAAACTCTCAAAAGGCAATGTCATAATACAAGGAGGAAGATAGACTGCTGGGCACCAGACGCTATCCTGAGCCCTTTCTCTGTTTTGACTCCCTTGATTTTTTTCACAACCCTAAGAAATAGATACTATTTCTATTTTTATTTTACAGATGTGGAAACTGAGTCCTCAAGAGGTTAAGTATTTTACCCAAGTGCTTATAGTTTCCAGATCCCACTTATTAGCCACTATGTGGTTTCTTGATCCCTGTTCATTAATTTATTAAAACGTTCAACAAGACGAATGAAAAATGCCAATAAACTTTTCAAACGTCAATGCAACTGGCTTTATTTTTTCCTGAACAGTTTGTCCACATTGAATGACGAATAGACAGCTTCTATCTCTTTGTGATCCAACTCATTTTTCAGCTTTAGGTTCCATTTCCCTGCAGATGACATTCAATTTTACCTTAGTATCTCTCTAAGCAACACATTCCATTTATGGTCTCATGCAAATTTACTATCTTGCCAAATTCTCAGGTTTGACTCTGGAAACTATCAACTTTCTGACATTCTCCTCCAGCTTAACTTTTGCAGAATTTCGTTAAACATTTGAAAGAAGTAAAGATGCCACCTTCTTTCATGTGTACTTCTCTGATTTTTACTATCAAGCTAAGGGTACGGGTTCCTGTTGTTCACTGTTTCCTATATCAAATTGCTGGCCTTTATTGCTTCTTTTTTTTTTAATTTCAAAATATTACAGGAGTACAAATGTTTTTAGTGACATATATCAGTTTTGTTATGCTTGAGTCAGGGTTATATGTGTGCCCATCACCCAGATAGTGTTCATTGTACCCATTAAGAAGGTTTTCACCCACCGCCTTCTCCACCCTCCCCACTGCTAGATTTCTGCTGAGTTTTACTTCCCTCTGTGCACATGTGTGCTCATCAGTTAGTTCCAATTCAATAGCGAATGCATGTGGTGTTTGTTTTTCCACTCTTTGGATACTTCATTTAGGATAATGGTCTCCAGTTCCATCCAAGCTATTGCAAAAGGGTAAATTCATCCTTTTTCATGGCTGTGTAGTATTCCATGGTATACATGTACCACATTTTGTTAATCCACTCATGAATTTATGGGTACTTGAGTTGATTCCACACGTTTGCAATTGTGAATTGTATAGCAATAAACATTCAAGTGCAGATGTCTTTTGGATAAAATGACTTCTTTTCCTTTGGGTAAATACCCAGTGGTGGAATTGCTGGATAAAATAGATCTACTTTCACTTCTTTGAGGAATCTCCATACTGTTTTCCATAGAGGTTGTACTAATTTGCAGTCTCATCAACAGTGTATAACTGTTCCTTTCTCTTTGCATCCATGACAGTAACCACTGTTTTTGGACTTTTTAATCAGAGCCATTCTACCAGGGGTAAGGTGATATTTCATTGTGGTTTTAATTTGCATTTTCCTGATAATTAGTGATGCTGAGCATATTTTCATATGTTTATTGGCCATTTGTCTATCTTCTTTTGAAAAGCTTCCATTCATGTCTTTTGTACACTTTTTAATGAGTTTGTTTGTTTTTTCCTCGCTGATTTTCTTGAGTTCTTTGTAGATTCCGGTTATTAGCCCTTAATCAGATATATAGGTTTTGAATATTTTCTCCCATTTAGTAGGTTGTCTATTATTTCCTTAGCTATTGTTCATTATTAATTGTTGACTATTTCCTTAGCTGTGCAGAAGCTTTTAATTTAATCAAATCCTGTTTATTTATCTTTGTTTTTGCTGTGATTGCCATTGGGGTCTTCATAAATTCTTTACCTAGGCCGATATTTAAAAGAGTTTTTCCAACATTTTCTTCTAGAATTCTTATGGTTTCATGCCTGACATTTAAGTCTTTTCTCATCTTGAATTAATTTTTGTGAGGGTGAGAGATACAGATTCTTTCATTCTTCTACATGTGGCTATCCAACTTACCCAGCACCATTTATTGAATAGGGCTTCTTTTCCCCAGTGTATATTGTTGTCTGCTTTGCTGAAGATCAGTTGGCTGTATGTGGGTGGTTTTATATCTCAGTTCTCTTTTCTATTCCATTGTCTCTATTTTTGTGCCAATACCATCCTGTTTTGGTTACCATAGCCTTGTACTATAGTTTTAAGTCTGGTAATGTGATGCCTCCAGAATTGTTCTTTCTGCTGAAGATTCTTTCTTGAAATTGTAAATATTTATTTCTTTCCCCCTGCTACCAGAAATAAATCTATGTTGGTTATTTACAAACTCTTACTCTTTCTATATATTTAGGTAGAACTTTAGACTATTTTGTTCTTGCACTTAAGGAATTACACCAAGATTCTTATACTATTTATATAACATGCCAATGTGCTTAATGCCTTAGAATACATTTGTATGCTACTGAATATTATCATCCTCTTTATATTTTAGTGTTCTATAGGCATGTTTCATATATTTCAGATTTTTATGTATTCCATGGTAACTGGCACAGTGCAAAATGCTATAGAATTTAGATAATAATGACTGAAGAGGCATTATGGATCCTTCCATTCAATCTCTTTGTTTTACACAAACAAAAGCTAAAGCATTGATTGTGAATGGGAAATTAGTTGCATTATTTTCCCATTCATATATTTATTAACTGTTTACATTATTGAAAACCTATAATGATCCAGATAATTTAAGATACTATCTTCAGATTCACAGCCATCAGTGGGGTGGTTATTTATCCCTATTTACAGATGAGAAAACTGAAGAAGAGTTTCATTTCGTGATGAAAGCTGGGAAGTCATATTTTTGCTCCAAATCCCATCTTACTTCATCATAAAGGAAATAATCATCCCTTTCAAACCATTCCATGAAGTCCAACCAAAATGTAATCATATAATTGAAAAAAAAGAGATGAGTCTTTACAAAATATATTAGCAGGTGTGAATAAATATTACTAATAATTTGGTTCTAAGGCATTGAAAGATGCCTTTTAAAATATGTTCTTTTGCTAACTGGCCTGAGAGAGCATGACATGTTAAAGAAATGAAAGAGTATATTATGAGATAGGTGCTGTGTAGGGCCATTGAGAGGAATTTGAGATATGAGGCTGAGCAGTTATTGAGACGTCAGTTATGAAAGGCTGTGTTCCATGTTGAGGGACTCATGTCTTCTCATGGATAATGGGAAGGCTTCAGAGACCAGATTCACCTGAATACTTTCTCCAGGATAATCCATCATCTCAGAGCCAATTTCACACTTCATGTTGCTCTTTCTTGCTGCTTGCCAAGAGAGGTAGGCAGAATTCTTAGCTGGTCCCCAATATTTCCTGCCAGAATTCTTGGGCATATGAATGTAATTAATTGCTTTTCACATGATTAGTTTATGTTGTATGGCACAGATAACATTAAGAAAGAGAGATTATGTGAATGGACCTAATCTAATAACATGAACCCTTTAAAACCAGAGTGTTTTCTCTGGATGGTAGCAAAAGAGGAAGTTGGTGATTCTCATCAGGAGAAAGATTTCATACTCCATTGCTGGCTTGAAGGAATGCAGTTGGCTTCTAGATGCTGAAAGCAATGCGTGGCCAATTGCCAACAACAACAACAAAAAACCTCTAGAAACTTTAGTCCTACAACAAGGAACTGAATTTGGCCAAAAACTAGCTTGTAAGCAGATTTTTTACCAGAACCTCTAGATGAGAATGCAACCCAGTTGACACTTTCAGGAGAACCAAGTGATGCCTTAGAACTGTCGGCTAATACACAGATGTTGTTTTAAGTCATTAAATTTATGGTCATTTGTCATGAAGTAGTAGAAAACTAATGCACGAATCTTCCTTTTATTTATTTATTTTTTTGAGACAGTGTCTCACTCTGTTGCCCTGAGTAGAATGCCGTGGTGTCAGCCTATCGCACAGCAACCTCAAACTCCTGGGCTCAAGCAATCCTCCTGCCTCAGCCTCCTGAGCAGTGGGACTATAGGCACATGCCATGATGCCCAGCTAATTTTTCTATTTTTAGTAGAAACGGGGTCTCGTTGTTGCTCAGGCTGGTCTTGAACTCCTGACCTCAAGCAATCCTCCCACCTTGGCCTTCCAGAGTGCTAGGATTATAGGTGTGAGCCAATGTGCCCAGCCCAATCTTCCTTAACTCATTAGCAGCTTCCATTTCATCTGTAATAAGAGCAGGTTATGAATATGTAGCTTTGAAAACTTCCATTAATTTTGAATCATGATTTTTTCCTTTCTTATTTTGAAAGAACAAACTACCTGAGTGCTGCAAAACAAAGTCATAAAGATTGGACACGGGGCTGAATTATGATTTTCGTGGACTGTAGGTACTTTTACCTTCATGGACCTCTTCCTTCGTGCCTTAATTTCCTATGGCCACTGTAAAAAATCACCACAGACTTGGTGGCTTAAAACAATAGTGATTTATTCTTTCAGTCTTAGAGGCCAGAAGTCCAAAATCAGTTTCATTAGGAAGAAATCAGGATCAGTTGTCCAAAGGGCTATGCACCTCTGGAGTCTCTAGGGGAGAATCCCTTCCTTGCCTCTTTCAGTTTCTGATGTTGCCAACATTCTTTGACTTGTAGCCAAATCATTTCAATTGCTGCCTCTATCTTCACATTGACAGACACTCCTCTGTAAGTCTAATCTCTCTCTGCCTCTTGCTTATAAGTGCATCCATGATGATATTTAGGGCCCAGTCAGATAATCCAGTATAATCCCCTCATCTGAAAATCCTAACTTAATCATATCTGCAAATTTACCATTATAAGGTAACATTTGAAGATTCCAGGGAGTAGGTCCTGATATCTCTGAGGACACCATTCAGAAACTACATTACATAAAACAATATTAAAAATTATACTTCATTTAAAGATAAATGTTCAGTAGTTTGTTTTAGATCATTTTCACCATCCTTACTACTAATTATTCTGTTCTAACATTCAGCTTGTATACAGCTGTCTAACTGGACTGGGATAGATCTCTAACAATGTTTGGTGTCACTTAAATATTTTATTTTATACATCAAATTTCACAAATAATAAGCAGCTGGTTTTAGAATAATTTCTTATCTCCACTTAGGTTGCACAAAATGTGACTGGGAGAAAATATTTGGGAACATAGAAACTACAGATTAAATTGGAGACATAGATAAATGCTGCAGACATCAGTTGTTTATTGATTGTTTAGTCCAAACACATTCAAAATGAAAACTCAAACAGTATTTTCCACCTGAAACAATTAAACTAGCTTCTTTTTTTATTTCTCTTTTTTTATTGTTTAATTTTCTCTTATTTTTCATCAAGTCTATTGGCAAAATTAAACTAGATTCTACTAGCATATAATGGGTTTTCTAAAGGATTTCTACCTTGCATCTCAGAAAGAAAGGAGAAAGGAGGAGCTGGAAAGACTGTGGTTCAAAGTTATGGACATGACGCAAGTTCAGAAATTGGAACAAATTTATCAAGGTCTACAAGAATATTAAAGAAGTATTCATTCATATTTAGTGATTCTTCCAATGAGAAATGACATCCTAAGGCATATGTAATTTCAGAACTTGAAATTTTCTTTCCTTAAAGGGGATGATATAGATGAATTTTTTTGATGATATATTCATAACATTTAAGATTCCCAAATCAATCATCACAAATTTGTACAGGAGAGAAACCAGAATAATCATTACTTAAATAATTTTAAG